>NC_090755.1:8386028-8388528 GCF_036898095.1 Palaemon carinicauda
TACCTAGTAATAATAATAATAATAATAATAATAATAATAATAATAATAACGTAATGTGGAGTGACACCTTAGAGCAGTGGTTCTCTATTTTGTTTTTTATCGATTCCCCATTCAACCAGTGTAAGTGGAAGGAATTACCTCTTCACATAAACAAATAAAATATCATTAATCTAATTTCTTCATGGAATCTTTAACCCCCATCCCCCACGGGGTAATACCACCTGCCCCCCCCCCCCCCCCGGTCTGGAAATACCTGATTGAGAGTAGCCTAACTAACACAGCCTCTTGTTACAAGAAAATTTTATGTTACTTTGTATGTTATTTGAGTGACTCTAATTTCTCGAAATTTTACAACTGATGCTTCATCTTTCTTTTAGAAATATTACTCACGTAAGGAACAGCATTGATAAATGAAATTTAGCAATAAAAGCTCTTAGCTATTTTCAATGAAGTAGATGAAGAGTATGATATGGAAGGTAACTTTGAAATGGAGCTGTTGTAGAAATTAGAACCGTGGTAACGTTGCAGATTTACAGACTAACATGATCTGAGAGAGAGAGAGAGAGAGAGAGAGAGAGAGAGAGAGAGAGAGAGAGAGAGAGAGAGAGAGAGAGAGATGCATACACAGTTGAAATAAAAGAAAAATGCTAAACGAATATCAACCCAATCATGAGAGAGAGAGAGAGAGAGAGAGAGAGAGAGAGAGAGAGAGAGAGAGAGAGAGAGAGAGAAAAGCCTACACAGTTGAAATAAAAGATAATGGCTGAAAGAACATAATTCAAATCAGAAATGCATAAATGCTAGGGGGGAGAGAGAGAGAGAGAGAGAGAGAGAGAGACAGAGAGAGAGAGAGAGAGAGAGACCTACACAGTTGAAATAAATGAAAATGACTAAAGGAATAACATTCAAATAACAAATAATAAGAATATCAAAACATTAGAAACTAAAAATCAGATAATGATTTCCATAAATAATACAAATCAAATTGATATAATCCAGAAAAAAATGTTATTCAAAATATTTAAGTTGAATACTCTCCAAAATGTCAGATCTAGTTGTGTTATGAGTGAAATAATTATAAATAAACACAAACTGATTTACATTCTATGTTTACCATTATTTCAACTGAAAATAAAAAAAAAAACTGGGAAAAAAGGTATTTATACTTTTTTATTTAATTTCTCTTAAAGATTTTCAGTTCCCTCTGCTATCCATCATCTCTACTCCTGTATCGTCAGCAGTCCTTCATTTAAGGCACCCCCATATCCCTTCCCCTCCCGTCCCCCCCAACAAATCCCCCACCACAACCCCCCTCCTCTTTGGCTCTCTTCCTCAAATACCGTCTCCCCCACCATCGTCTTTTCTATTCTAACCTGCACCATTTTATCCTGTCCTTTGATTCACTGCCTTGCCCGTTCATCTTTTCTTCTCTTCCCTCCCCTCTTCCTCTTCTGTTTCTCTCTCATTCCATATGCTTCTTGTCGTCGTCGACGTCCTCCTCCTCCTCCTCCCCCTCCCCCCTCCACTTCTTCTTTCAACTCCAACCTGGCTCCAGTCTTCGAATGAGCCCCTCCACCTGAGTCGGCTTCCTTTCATCTCTTCTCACTATTGTCTTGGAGCGCCCTCTCTTAGAGCCCATGAAACTCTAAGTCTTTGACGGGGCATATGCGCGCGTGCTCTCTCTCTCTCTCTCTCTCTCCTCTCTCTCTCTCTCTCTCTCTCTCTCTCTCTCTCTCTCTCTCTCTCATATCCGTGCCGCTGGGTAATTGCTATCCTCATCACCTCTTGTCGAAAACTTTTTTTTTTTCCTTTTTTTATTTCACCACTTTGAAGATCTGCAGTGATTTTTTATCTCCCTATTTTTTAAGTTGAAGTTAAGATAAAAAGAAATCTGTTTCTGATATACACATGTTTGTCTTTGAATTGGGTGTTTTTTTTCTATTTTCTTTTAGACTTGTGATCAACTCCTGTGATCTGAGAGAGAGAGAGAGAGAGAGAGAGAGAGAGAGAGAGAGAGAGAGAGAGAGAGAGAGAGAGAGAAATACAATAAAGATTTTCATGATGTGATTAATATGGACGAAATGTAGACAAAACCAGGTCGGATAATTCGATAAACCAAAAAGATTCTCTCTCTCTCTCTCTCTCTCTCTCTCTCTCTCTCTCTCTCTCTCTCCTGACCTATATTAATGTGTACAAAGTAATTTATTGCTTATTTGATCATTAATCGTTTAAGCATTTCCATTCATTGACAGCCCCTCCGATTACCCTTTTAACCTCGTTTCAAAACATTCTGGTCATTATGATGATCTTAACTATTTTCTTTTCAGTAAAAATTCCCCCTATTAATTTGACTACTGTAATTATTATTATTTCTATTACTTGCTTGAGCTACAACCCTAGTTGGAAAAGCAGGATGCTATAAATCCAAGGGTTCCAACAGGGAAAATACCCCAGTGAGGAAAGAAAACAAGGAAAAATAAAATATTTTTTAAGAACAGTA
>NC_090755.1:8393528-8401028 GCF_036898095.1 Palaemon carinicauda
TTCCAGCTGTGACCAAGTTGTGGAACGATCTTCCTAATCGGGTAGTTGAATCGGTAGAACTTTAAGTTCAAAGTGGGAGCAAATGTTTTTGTTGACCAGGCTGACAGGAGTCTATTTATTATTTATATATGACATATCTGTTTTTGACATTGTTAATAGTTTATATTGGACATATTCTAAAAACAGTAACAGCGTCAAAACAGATATGTTAATTTATTCTCACCATTTATTTATTTGCTTATTTCCTTTCCTCACTGGGCTATTTTTCCCAGTTGGAGCCCTTGTGCTTATAGCATCTTGCTCTTCCAACTAGGGTTGTAGTTTGGCTAGTAATAATAATAATAATATTATTACTAGTAGTATTAGCCAAGCTTCAACCCTATGTGGAAAATCAGAATGCTACAAGCCCAAGTCCATCAACAGGGAAAATAAATTATATGAAAAGTGATGATTCAAGATTATCAAATATCTTAAAATCAGTGAGTGATAAAACAGATCTGTCATATACATAAAATTTTTTGAAGAAAACCTTATTTCAACATGTGCAACCAAAATATTCGTTGCAAGTTTGAATTTCTAAAGTGTACCTGACACTTGCACGCATTCGTGGCACGCACTGGTACGCATTGATGCGCGAACTCGCGTGAACGAGTCGTGAAAATGTCGTGAACAGTGCGGGAACGATGAGTGGCATGCGTGCCCAGAACTTTGAAATGTTTAAAGTTTGTGGCACGCATTGGCACGCCAAAAATAGTCGTGAACGATGCGCAAACTGGAGTGAACTGGCGTGAACGATGCGGGAAGTGGCGTGAAATTTATAATGAAGAGAAACAAAAAGGAAACGAAAAATTAATGAAAAGGAAAGAAAAATAAACCTAATAAATACTTAGATTTGCTGTTTTAATGTGAAAAAAAAATGATATCTTATTTCAAACTATTTCTATAACTTTATAATGAAGAGAAACAAAAATTAAACGAAAAAAATTAATGAAAAGGAAAGAAAAATAAACCTAATTAATTTTTATATTTGCTGTTTTAATGTGAAAAAAAATTATATCTGATTTCAAACTATTTCTATAACTTTATAATGAAGAGAAACAAAAAGGAAACGAAAAAATTAATGAAAAGGAAAGAAAAATAAACCTAATAAATTTTTATATTTGCTGTTTTAATGTGAAAAAAAATGATATCTTATTTCAAACTATTTCTATAACTTTATAATGAAGAGACAAAAAGGAAACGAAAAAATTAATGAAAAGGAAAAAAATAAACCTAATAAATTTTTATATTTGCTGTTTTAATGTGAAAAAAAAATTATATCTTATTTCAAACTATTTCTATAACTTTATAATGAAGAGACAAAAAGGAAACGAAAAAATTAATGAAAAGGAAAGAAAAATATAAACCAAATAATTTTTTTTATTTGCTGTTTGAATGTAAAAATATAATGATGTCTTATTTCATGCACACACTTATTTTCCTCTATTACCAATCAAGAGCCAAAACTTTTGTTTTAAATAAAAATGAACTGAAAAATAAACCCAAGAAATTTTTAAGTTTGCGGTTTGAATGTAAAAATAAAATGATGTTTTATTTCATCAACATACTTATTCTTCTTTATTACCTTAAAATGAAGAGCAAAACAAATTTTTTCTGTTTGCTGTTTTAATGTAAAAATAAAATGATTTCTTATTTCAACACACTTTTTTTTCTCTATTACCTTAAAATCAACAGCCTAAAAACTTTTCATGTTTGCTGCTTTTAACGTTAAAATAAAATGCTTTCTTAATACTTGAACATATTTTATGTCTGCTATTTATATGTAAATCAAATGCTTTCTTGTTTTTTTGTTTCTCTTTTTCCTTTGCCAGCCTTTTCTGATGCACTCCAACAAATTCTACAGCAGCTGCCAGGTATAGGTATCTTCTCCTCAATGCAATGGGGTGTCTGACAGAAAGCTTTGTTGTCTCTTCCGAAGCCAATCCAAGAATGTTCTCGGGTTGGAGAAGCCCCGTTTTTATATGGAGTGGCCAATTCGTGAACTGGCGTGAACGATGCGTGAACGATGCGGAATGATACGGAAAGATGAGTGAACGTGTCGTGAACTTGTCGTGAACTAGGCGTGCCAATTCGTGCCATGGCGTGAACGTGTCGTGAACTGGTCATGAACAGTGCGGGAAAAAACCCAGAGCGTGGCAAAAATGCGCGCAAGTGTCAGGCAGGCTTAAAGGTCCAGCGATTCAACTGCCTGATTAGGAAGATCATCCCACAATCTGGTCACAGTTTTAATAAAACTTCTATAATACTGTGTAGTGTTGAGGCTTACGATGGAGAAGTAGGTGGATGAAATATAGGGTGCCACTAAAGACAGACGTGGAAGGATTTATTGTTGCAAAAGAAAAGTTAAACATTTTAAAAGGTGTATGTTTGAAAATGGGTCAGACAAGGACTTGTTTTTTGTTATTTACTTGTATTATTATCAGGGCTGTGACACAAAACTCTTAGAGAAGACGATGTAAATATGAATTGTGGGTTAAGTATATTATTTGTGAACGAGGAGGAAATATTATTTACAGATGATATACTATTGACGGTGGATAGCAAAGACGAACGAAAGTGATAGTATTTGTAAGGGAAAAGTGAGAGTAAAAGTGAGCAAGTTAGATTACGAGTTATGAGAGTAAATGTAGTCTAGTTAAGATAGAGCAGAGAATGTTAATACGGAGTAACTATAATGGATGGCAGTATGATAAAATACCAGCCAAGGAAGGTAGAAGGGTGTTTCCAAAATCTAAGTGGGACCATATCCTGGGATTTTCGAGTCGCCTCTCCATTTTGAAAGTGAAGAATAGATAATAAATGCAAGGTTAAGAAATAATAATATTGGGTGGTTTGGTCATGTGGAAAGAGTGGACAACAGCAGAGATGAGTGGAGAGACTACAAAGCTCGTAAACGTTATGCATGAGGAAAGGATGGGCAAGAAACCACCGAATAAATGGTGTTTAAATAAATGGAGTAAACGTTAAGCACGATGAAAGAAGAACCTAGAAATCACCGAGTAAAGGGTGTGAAAAGAGATGGAGATGAAGGGCTCTAAGGTCCAAGAGAAGAGTTTCTGTAGTTTGTCTTCAACGCGTTGCTGATGAACCTCATGTTTACGAAACTGACAATGTTGTGTCAGTTTTCCCTAAAGGGTATCGAACATAATTTAACCCTCAAAGTGACTTTTTTTTTTTTTTTACTTATCAATACCTTACATGGTATAATAACTATCATTGAAATAAATTACAAACAAAATGAAAACAAAACACAAGCAAAATATAATTATACTTTTCGAATCTCAGAATCTATGACGCAGAATTTAACATCAGGGTTCTCTTAATATTTTGGGTTATATTCATTGATTAATATCAGCCAGTAATGATTGCAAAATTTAAAACTTACCTGTATTCCTGAAAAAAAAAATTACAAAATTTTGGTAGCTTATTTTTAAGACATGCTTACATGAATGGTTGAATGCGAAGTGTCATTAATAATGAAAATTTTCGTAGAATATAATATTCTCAGTCATAAGAGAATTTATAATGGACATTAATTACAGACGTTTAGCATTACGTCCATATTTTGTTTTCGAGCATCATAATAAGAGTTATGAGAATGACTGTATATTCATCTAACATACGGCACAAGTTTGTCATACGGTAAAGTATGGAGACACTGCAGTTACGTTACCTCCAACCTCCCCCCCCCCCTCTCTCTCGTTGTGAAGAAGTAGAAGGAAGAGGAGGAGGAAGAGGAGGAGGAGAACTAGACGGAGGAGAACAAGTAGTGGAACAACAACAGCAACAACATCATGAAGAAGAAGAAGAAGAAGAAGAAGAAGGGAGGAGGGGGAAAAGTAGATATTCAAATACACGCTAATTAGCTAGGACATATGCAAGACGACTTATGCCTCATGCGTTGTAAGACATTGAAGTGACTGGGTCAAAGGCGGCACGAGAAAAACAAAATCCTATCGAGCACCCAAGAGTGCCAGGTAAGAGAGAGAGAGAGAGAGAGAGAGAGAGAGAGAGAGAGAGAGAGAGAGAGAGAGAGAGAGAGAGAAAAAAAAAAAAAATTTTTTCAGAGGTATTGCCTAAGAGTTTTCAGATATAATGCAAGGCGCAGCGTTCTACCAGGTTTAGAGTAATGTAAAATTAATTTCAAGATTATTCATGAACGTTTTGAGAGAGAGAGAGAGAGAGAGAGAGAGAGAGAGAGAGAGAGAGAGAGAGAGAGAGAGAGAGAGAGAGAGAGAGAGAGAAAATTGTTTTAAGACTTATTTCACAAGCCTGATCATGGGAGAAAAAATCGTTAGACGAAATGATGTATAGATAAGCCTGGAGAGAGAGAGAGAGAGAGAGAGAGAGAGAGAGAGAGAGAGAGAGAGAGAGAGAGAGAGAGAGAGAGAGAGACTGGAGTGGCGGTAAAGCTGACTGGCCGCGGGCTTTCCCTTTGATCTCAAAGCTCCCGAGTGTGTTGGCGAGTTTTTTTTTCTCTCAACCAAAGACCTTTGTTGGCTTCTTTCTAAATCTTCTTTCTATCCTCTTCATCTTTTATTCCTTTTTAAGTGTCTTCTTCCCTCTTCTCTTCACAACCAGTACTCTTTTCTCACTTCTAACATTTCGGTCCTCAGGAGAAAACAGACTTGCAATGTCATTGAAATTCCACCGCAAGGTGGTCTGCCCCCTCTTATGTCTAGCTAATTATCTAGTCCAGACCTTTCCTTCCAACATTCCGTTCCTAGGAAGAAAACAGACTTGCAATATCATTATAATTCCACAGCAAGGGGGTCTGCCCCTCATTCTAGTTAAATTGTAGTCCAGCCTTTTCCTTCAATATATTTCGTTCCCCGGAAGAAAACAGACTTGCTGTCATCTAAACTCCACAGCAAGGCGGCCTGCCCCCTCTTATATCATAGCTAATTTTCTAGTCCTGACTTCCTTCCAACATTTCGTTCCTCGGAAGAAACCTAACTTGCTATGTCATTCGAATTCCACAGCAAGGTGGTCTGCCGCCTCTTATATCAAGCTATTCCTTTAATTTTCTAGTCATCTTACGAGTCCTATGTCTAGCCCCTTCCCAATTTTCCTCATTGGGCAACATTGCTCATGTTTAGGGCATTCAATATCACAATTCAGAACTACAAAAACAAATACATAATGATCATAGGGCTGTGATGGCCTGGTGGTAGCGTCCTTGCCTGATGATTACCAGACTGGGGTTCTTGTCCCGCTCAAACTTGTTAGTTTCTTTGGTCGCTGCAACCTCACTATCCTTGTGAGCTACGGACAGGGGAATCTATGAGTATCTGCTAAGTCATCAGCAGCCTTTGCCTGGCCTCCTTAGTCCGAGCTGGGGGGAGAGGGAGCTTGGGTGCTGATCATTTGTAATATGGTCAATCTCTAGGGTTTTGTCCTGCTTGATAGGGCAATGCCATTGTCCCTTGCCTCTGCCATTCAATACGAGTGGCCTTTAAACTGGTTGCCTCTCCAGTTCATGGTCCGATCTCTCCAGATATCTAAAAATTCGTTGCCATTAACTTGTCCCCATTTCGATGAATATTGGTAAGAAACTAAAAGGAACTTTTCGCGCAAATCCCTCGGAATGGGCAACTAAAAAAACGCCTATTTAATTGATTAAATAATTATTTGATGGCGAATTTTGAAAAAAAAAAAAAAACTTTTCAAAAGATAGGAATTTTTTGAACTTATGATTGTTAATACTCTTCATGTTACAACTATAGATTATCAATACCACAATATATAAGATTGAAAAAAATCTCTGATAACTACAGTTTTATAAAACTAAATTTCTTTCAGTTTCTGGCTACACATGTAAACCTCTCTGCCCCAATATCAAGAGAATTCATTGACAACAAAGTCTCACTGCTTTGATCTTGCAAAGCCAGAAGTCTACGAGTTCCTAAAATTTAAGACTTGACACCATCGTGACCTATCCTCAATAAGGATTTTGTAAAGCACTGACTCTGGTTTTCAAAATGAAACAACTTCATGTTAAGTTTTAACAAAATTACTTTATTATGAAATTAAGTTTCTAGTTTATATTTTCTTTAAAACTCTCTCAAAATCAGCGAAATATTTCTATCAATATATAATTACTGCAATAAGCTACAAACTCAATAGACAGTAATAACAATCTACATTAATTATAGAGACAATAGTTATTGATGTTTAGTAGTACTAATAAAACCAATAATAGAGGAAAAAAGTCAAGACAAAAAAAAAAATTAAAAACAGCCATTACAACATGAAAAAGAAAAATA
The DNA here is from genome assembly GCF_036898095.1 of Palaemon carinicauda. Classification (NCBI taxonomy): domain Eukaryota; kingdom Metazoa; phylum Arthropoda; class Malacostraca; order Decapoda; family Palaemonidae; genus Palaemon; species Palaemon carinicauda. The sequence goes on from NC_090755.1 coordinate 8,399,855, forward strand.
CCCGTAATGATAATTGATACTCTTAACTAAACATATTTGATAAAAAAATAGCAATAATGCTTTAAAGAAAAATGTAAAGTACTTCATTCATAAATGTACAAATCTGAGTGCCGACGAAAGGCTGTCCAAATCTCACTGGTAATCAGCGAGAGAATAGATGCATGGACTTTATATAGTTCATATTAGATAAAATGTACTTATATCCCTTTGAAGAACCAATGACATCACACACTGGATTTCTGAACAAACTACTGAACACTTTTCTGGACAGCTGCAACTCCAGCGATTATAAAAAAAAATTTCCATCTAGTGATAAAGGAAGCATTTACTTTAGACTTTAGTTCATATCAGAAAAAATATACTTATAATATATCCCTTTGAAGAAGCAATGACATCACACTGGATTTCTGAACAAACTACTGAACACTTTTCTGGACAGCTGCACCTCCAGCGATTATAAAATGTTTTTCTATCTAGTGATAAAGGAAGCATTTGCTTTATATAGTTCATATTAGAAAAATATACTTATAATATATCCCTTTGTAGAAGCAACAGCATCACACACCGGATTTCTGAACAAACTACTGAATACACACACAATCAGTTGCACGTCCAGCTATTATGACGCAAGTTTTGTCTATAGAGTTTTCGTCAGGCTGAATTACATGTCAGTAGACACACTCCTAAACACTAAACGGTTATTTCTAATAACTTTCGGCATTACATCAATGTTCCTAATATGGAAGAAATGTAGATTTAACATAGCATTACGGTGAAATTTTTTTGAGTGATTTTTAGTCTAACCATTTGAACTTCAAAAATGTCACCTTTCAATGTATGTCTACGATTTCTGTAAATTAAATATATAAGAAACTTTGTATACCCACGATGAAACTACGATGAAACACGCATTGCATATGGGGAAAAGACTTTTATTGAATCGACCTATGGATTGATACGCAATTCTAATGAGTTTAAAAGCGAAAAACAGAATACAAGTCCGAGTTAGTCTGTCTTTACCACTAAATTATTGCATAGAGATCTCGCATTTTTTGTTTTAATACATTAGATTCTTAGGTTTGATTGGGCAGTTAGGTTTATTACTTGAATATTGCATAAAAAAAAACCTCGCCATTGGGTTTAATAAGCAGTTAGGTTTATTACTTGAATTTTG
>NC_090755.1:8403528-8566028 GCF_036898095.1 Palaemon carinicauda
ATATATATATATATATATATATATACATATATATATATATATATATATATATCTAAAGTAGGAAGATGTGATGTAGTTCTAAGGGAAAAGTATGGGAAATATGTCTGGGTAATAAGCAAAGCTCTACCTCCAGTTTGTTTCTACATTATGATCAGAGATAAATGTAAACAAAACATTGGTTGCCATTTTTTATCGTGCTTTTTAGCATGTTTAGGAAATGCATGATATAAAATCACCTTTAATATTTGTGCCTGTTTTAGTTTAGGGTACTGTAGTACATGCATTAAGTGTTCTGTACATTAAAGGGTAGTTTGTTAACAGTACTACGTACAAGGGAAGGTTTTAAAAGTCTGAATATACATGTTGAATAAATAGGTAAATATGGTATCACTACTTCGCGGATTTTCACCTATCGCGGCCGCGACTGGAACCTATCTACCGCGATAAACGAGGGTTCACTGTACTAGCAAGGGAAGAAAGGCACTCGGGGAAGGAAGGGAGGGCCATTACCGGAAAGTAGTTCTCGGTAAGTATGTTAGGAAAAATAAAAATTACTTAAAATTTTTGATTTGTTCCAACACGAATACTTACCTCGAACTACTTTCTTTAGGAGACTTACACTTTAGGAGGCGGGAGTGCTAATCTGACCCACTGACCCGGCCGTGGAGGCCAACAGGCCTCTGGATAACGGGACCTACCAGAGAGCGGAAGCAAGGGTAACTACACAAAAATTCACGTTAGTGTCTAGGTACTCACTTTTTGAAAAACTTCTTTTGACGTTCCTTCTCGATGTGTAGTCGTGAAGAATGTGTTCTTTTCTGGGAACAGACGGTACTCCCCGAAGAGGCAAGTAAGCAACTGGGTAGGAGGTAGGAAACCGCACTTGTGCCTACCGGTCGCTAGTCTTGAATGCGCCTGGGGTTTTACCGTTACACCGCTTGGAGGGCGGAGATGACTGTTCCAATGGAGTACCCGTCCAAGGATTTTCTTGAGTAGTCCTTAAGGTAGTGGGCAGTAAAGGTTGACTGGCTTGACCAAGTACCTGCTCGCAGAATTTGCCCTACTGCCATGTTTTTCTCAAAGGCCAAGGAGGTGCTCAGGCCCCTGATGTCATGAGGTCTGGGAGTGCCTGGCACTGCTATGCCAGCTTCCTTGTAGGATCTGGCGATAACCTGTCTCAACCAGAAGGAGATGGTGTTTTTGGAAACTAGTTTCTTATTAATACCTGTGGAAACGAAGAGGCTCTTGATGTCCGGTCGGAGATGCGCTGTCCTTTCCAGGTATTTTCTAATTGTTCGCACTGGGCACAATTTTAAGTCTTCTGCATTACCTGTCTTAGGGATGGCAGGAATTGAGAAACCTTCAAACCTCGGGTCCCAGACTGCTGGGTTCTGAGTCTTGGCCACAAAAGAAGGTACGAACTTGAAGGATACTTCTTTCTACCCCTTTGAGTGAGACGTCGTATGACAAACCATGGATCTCTCCCACTCTCTTAGCGGACGCCAAGGCCAGCAAGAAGACGGCCTTGAGGGTAAGATCTTTGTCCATGATATCCTTCAAGGGCTCAAAGGGAGGACGACACAGCATCTTCAGGACCATGGCTAAGTCCCACTGGTCCACCCTCCTCGCCTGAGGGGGGGCAAGACTGCTCGAAGCTTTTGACAAGCATCGCTGTGTGTCTCGAGGCCCCCAGGTCGATGCCCTTCAGGAGGAAGACTTGGCCTAAGGAAGCCCGAACTCCTTTTATGGCTGGGATTGACATCCCTACTTTGTCCCTGAGAAACACCAGAAACTCTGCTATGTCTGGGACAGAGGCCTTAAGAGGTCTAATGTGCCTCTCAGCGCACCACTTTGTGAAGGCGGCCCATTTTGCCTGGTATATCGCGACTGACTACTTTCTCAGGTATAGCGACATTCTCTTAGCCGTGTAGGGAGAATAACCTTCCTTCTTCAGGAGCCGCTGGATAGTCTCCAGGCGTGAAGACGAAGGGAGAATGGGTTGTCGTGGAGCTTGAGAAAGTGAGGCTGGTGCAGAAGGTCTGACCTGGCGGGTAGAGGCCACGGCGGGTGACTCGTTAGGTCTTTTAGGTCTGCGAACCACTCCCTCTCCGGCCACCAGGGCGCTACCAAAGTCATCTTTAGGTTTCGGGCAGCCCTTACTCTGTTGAGCACCTGCCTTATCAACGTGAAGGGGGGGGGGGAAAGCGTAAACATCCAGATTGACCCACTTGTGCTGAAAAGCGTCTTCCAAGGCTGCTTTCGGGTCTGGCACAGGGGAGCAATAGACTGGGAGTTGGGCGTTGAGTTTCGTTGCAAAGAGGTCCATCACCGGGGAACCCCAATGCTGAATGACGAGCCTGGCTACTTCTGGGAGGAGGGACCACTCTGTCCCTACTATCTGGCCCATTCTGCTGAGGCCGTCGGCCGGAACGTTCTTCTTCCCGGGAATGAACCTTGCTAATAACACCACGTGATTTTCCTCCGCCCAATTCAGAATCTCTATGGTGAGATCGCACAACTCCCTCGATTTCAAGCCCCCCTGCTTCTTTATGTATGCTACTACCGTGGCGTTGTCGAACATCAACGCCACGGTGTTTCCTTTTAGGAGACTTGCGAAGTGTGAGCACGCCTTCTGGACTGCTTTCAACTCCAGGATGTTGATGTGGAGTTGCTTTTCCCCTTCCAACCAGGTACCTCGTGCTGTCCCGTCGAGGAGGTGGGCTCCCCACCCTTGGTTGGAGGCGTCTGTGAACAGGAGTAATTCTGGAGGGCTGGTCCCGAAGGGCATCCCCTTGAGGGAGTTCGACTGGAAGTACCACCATTCCAGGGAGGGTCTTGTGTCGGGAAGGACTCGAATTAGCACTTGTTGTGAGTGTGTCTGGCACCAGAGGCTCTTGAGATTCCATTGAATGGATCTGAGCTTTATCCTCCCTTATGGAACTAGTTTCTCCAACGAGACCAGGTGGCCTATCAGCCTCTGCCAGTCTTTCGCTCTCCTTGGTTGTTCTGATAGGAAGGGCTTGATGATGTGCCTGAGGTTCTTGATCCTGTCCTCCGAAGGGAAAACTTTCCCTTGAATGGTGTCCAATGTCATCCCCAAGTAGTTCATTCTGTTGGACGGGGATAGATTTGACTTCTTTGGGTTGATGACAATCCCCAGATCTCTGCAAAACTGAAGGAGACTTCTCCCTTGTTCTTCCAAGAGGACCTTTGAGGCAGAAAGGAGCAACCAGTCGTCCAGGTATCTGATAAGGCGGATGCCACGTTCGTGAGCCCACGGTGATACAGTCGTGAAGACTCTCGTGAACACCTGGGGCGCTGTTGACAGACCGATGTAAAGAGTCCTGAATTGCAGGATCTGGGAACCCCATTTCACCCGGAGGAACTTCCGACTTGATGGGTGGATCGGAATTTGGAAGTATGCGTCCTTGAGGTCGACGGTCATCATAAAATCTTTCTCCCTCAAGGACAGCAGGACTGCCTTTGGAGTGTCCATCTTGAAGTCCGTCTTCTTGACGAACTTGTTGAGAGCCGACGGATCTATAACCGGTCTCCACGCCCCCGTCGCTTTCTCTAACAGGAACAGGAGACTGTAGAAACCAGGTCCTGGGAGAGGAACTTCTTCCATGGCGCCCTTCTCTAACATGGAGGACACCTCTTGAAGGGCGGTCCTCTTTACCGGATCTTTGGGCGCTAGCCATTTCGTCCGGTTGGCCGGAATAAGAGGGGCTGGATTCGCCAGGAACGGGAGTCTGTAGCCCTCCTTTAGGACGGACACTGTCCAAGGCTCTGCTCCTTGCGCCTTCCATGCTTGCCAATGTTGTCTGAGGCATCCCCCAACCCGAGGCTTGGGCGGGGATAGGGGGCCTCCCACTCTACCTTCTTCTAGAGGAGCGGCCTGATCTGCCTCTCCTAGAAGCGGAGTAACCCGACCTGAAGGAGCTTGAGGGCGCTGTAGCTCCTCTGCGGGAGGGTTGCGGAGTTGAGGACCAGGAGGAAGAGGGGGCCTCTCTCCTCGTAGTGCTGGAAGAGGCTTGGGGCGTCGCGGCGCTGTCCGAGACGGACCTCTTGTATGGAGGTCTCCTTGAAGCTGCCGGTCTGGTGACGTTGGCCTCCTTCTTCTTCGAGACCTTTTCCATCAAGGCCTCTAACTCTTTCATAGGAAAAAGAGACTCTCCCCACAGGGGGAGGCTGCGAATTGCTCGCGCCTCCCTGTCCGGTACCTTTCGAGACACTTTGGTAAGAACAGTGTCTCTCTTACGAAGAACCCAGTTGGCTGTAAGGGCGAGAGACTGATACGTCAAGAATTTGAGGGTTTTACCCCCGGAGGTAATGAGGTCCCTCATCAGGCCTTGCTGGTCAGGGTCCTCGGGGTCGTAGGAGGCTTGCACACCCACCAACATGGAAGCCCACCAGTCTAGCCAAGAGGAGACGTTAACCAAGTCTCGTGACATCTCCTCCATCATGGAGGCCTCTGCAGGTGAGAAACAGACTGGGGCCGAAGAGGCTCTGTCGTCAGAAACGCCTTGGCTCAGAATGTCCACGGCCGTCTCCACTTTACAAGGGCCTGGGCGACGTCCTTCGGGCACATAGACCTTCCCTTGGTTCTTGAGGCCCTGGAGTAATTTAGAGGCACTCTGGGTCTTGGGAGCCTCGGCATTGCCGGCCACCACTTTGTCTATAAACTCTTGCCCTAGAACTAGGTCTCGGGCCAGAGGGTGTGCCAGGGACGACTTAGGCTGGGAGGGAGTTTGCATAATTCTCAGGAGACTCGACCTCCAGGAATCTCCATCTGTCGCTGCAGGTTCCGCTATTCCGTGGTGCCTACTGATCAGGCTAACCACTCTCCTATAGGCAGAGTCTTCCGTCGGGGAGCCCTCTCCCCCGTCAGCCGAGGCCTCGGCCTGGGGCGGGGAAGTCGGTATACCGGGCACGCCGACCGGACGCCTGGCCCTCGGGGCCAGGGGCGCCGTCCTGCCGAGGTACTGGACCTCATCTGCAGGCAAGACCGCACCAGGGGCTCGGGATAGTGTAGGCACCGCTGGTTCAGCGGGGGGACTCATACGCCCGAATGCTCTGGTTGCTGAGGGCTCGGTTCCCGGGGGCTGACCCGACAGCGGGAACCGTTCCTTCCGACCTGAAGGCCGCACCAGCTGGGCTGGTTCGGCCTGGCTGCCTGGTAAGAAGCGCGTTTCCCCCCGCTGGGCGGGGTGAACCGGAGGCCTCGAGGACTTATGCTTAATTGAGAGGTCTTTCCTGCGAGCCAGGTCGCGAGGGTCAAGGCCGTGCTTGGAGGGCGGCCGCCTTGGGGACCGCTCGCTGGACTGGTGGTCCGGGGAACGAAGCACCTTCGATTCCCGCGACGAAACGTAGATCCAGGCGCCCCCGGGAGATACACTTCTCCTATACTTACGGCTCGGGGAGCGGGAGGGCTTCCTGCTGTAACGAGAGCGCGACCTTGACCTGGAACGCTCCCTTCGACGGCGGTGTTTCACCCTGACCTCTTCCTCTCACGAGGAATAGATGTCCGAAGAGCCAGACGACACTGTGTTCACCACATGTCGGTTGGAAGCGGGGACTGCGGGGGACTTCTTCGGGCGTTGAATGCCAGAGGTCGAGGGCTGGAGGAAGTCATCGGGAACTTCCGTAGGAAGAGTTGGGAACGACTCAAACCGTTCCATGTCCGGGAGCCAGGGATCCAGGGCTACATCCATCCTCAGGGGAGACCTACCCGGCGTCTTCGGGAGCCTCCAACCGTAGGCATCGTTATCTCCCCCTAAAGAGGAGCCAGAAGCACAAGCCCACGAGGGCGGCGGCGACACTGAGACTGCGTTACTACCCCACACGGGGTCATCGGAGGAAGCGTGCCCCCCGAGCACAAGGGCCGACTCTCCAGACGCACTACTGGGTCCTTCACTAGCCCTAGAGGGGCCTGCTACTGGCCCTGCACTAACACTGGGCTCCTGGGATAGAAACGCCTTGCTCATCCACCACACTAGACTTACCTCGTCCCCTACTTTGTGTAGGGGACGGCGAAACCGAGACCCCGTCGGACCGCTCACTGGGTGACGGTATCGGCGAGGAAACACTAACTTTCCTGGGGGAACGTTTCGCTGATTTTCTCTTCTTGGTACCATAACATACCCACTGTATATCGCTCCAGTCTACGCACTCGGGGCACGTGTCTGCTGACGAGCAAACTTTACCCCTACAGGAGGAACAAAGGGAGTGAGGATCCACTTCGGGCTTGGAGAGGAATGCTCCACACGATTTTCCGGCTCTAGGCCCAGGACAACGGCGAACCTGGTCCATAACGCACACGACGCACGACACAACCACTTAAGGAAATGAATTAAACACTGGGTAAGCACACGGTTGAAAAGTGAACGCACAGGAACACTTGGGAAAGCACACTGGAAAAAACGCATGTTGCCACGCTGGGAACACGTGGGGCACAGAACCCACACAAAGGATCGACAGAGATAGGAGAGCGAGCGATGTTATCGTCTCACGACCAGAGAACTTAATGGCGCTGCTGACCCAGCAATCTACCGACCTCCCTTAATCCTACCCTCGGGGCACATTCCTGGATGCCGGGGGTAAGGCTACTGAGGGCGCGGAGCGGGGGGGTAACTACTCAAAACTCTGGTCGGCAGAGAGAGATAACCAGTGATCTCCTAAAGAAAGTAGTTCGAGGTAAGTATTCGTGTTGGAACAAATATATATATATATATATACACATATATATATACATATACAGTATATACATATATATATACACACACACATATATATATATATATATATATATATATATTACATACATACACATATATACATTTACACGCACACACACTGAATACACATCCATGTAATACATATGGCAAACATTCAAGTAAGTGTTTTATTCATAAAAAAACCCAAAAGTTCCGCCACAAGTTTATACGAGCCAGTTTATTAATAAAAATTATTTTAGATTATGTTGACTGAATCTGAACTATAATATTTAGGAAAATTCTACAACCCACTTGAGCTTTTTATCCAAAGTACCTCAAACTTTTAAGACAAACACTTCATAAGCCATATAGACAAGTTCTTCATAAGTCATTTAAATATAACTTCTTGTATTTAATTTAAATTTAAAGTTGACGAAAAATTACAACTCTAATAGCTATAACAAGGCGTCTTAAAATAAAGCTACTTTATACCTTTTAATATAAAACTTTAATAAATCTATTGTAGACTTCAAAAATGAAGTTCACAGTTTCATAGTAAAACTATTCTATTCCCCTTCTACAATAATAATTAAAAAAAAAACAGTAACTACTCACCCCATCAGGCCAACCGCATTCAAAGGAGTTCTTCAGCATTATTTCCACATTCACAACAATTGTTCTGCACAAATTCAGGAATTCCTCCATCTTGGGCGTCACAGCTTTGCCACCGTCGTCCACGAAGTACCTCCCGCTGACCGTGACCATCTTGGCCACCCGAAGAGCGCCCTTGCAAATACCAAAGAGATTCTTTGGTGTTCGATTCTCCATATCATAGTACAGGTGATGAAAGGATCTATAGGATTCCGAACTGTACGTTCCACCAGGACTGAATCCTTTGATCCTATCAGGACCACTGGATGACTCTTCCTCGGCCCTTAGCTCCTTGGTTAATTTATCGATCTGGGCGTGATTGAAAGTCTTCAACAACTTGCAGGCGCCCATCGTTACCTTAAACGCCTTTTCCTTTATTTGGGGTTGGATCTTGCACTCGAGCCAATGGTCCTCTGACAGTCCTCTGTCACGACAAGATTTGCTGCAGAATACAACCTAGAAATATACGATTTAATTGAATAAAATTTACATAAATTGTCAAGTCTTTTATCAATAGGGTTCTGTGTTCAAATGCTCTATTCGAGAGTATTTAATCCGGCAAATAAAAGTACAATATCACTCTGGCAAATATAAGTATAATACCCATATGGATAATTTAATCCGGCAAATAGAAGTATATCCATCTGGATTATTTAATCCGGCAATTTAAAGTATAATATCCATCTGGATTATTCGATCTGGCAAATAAAATTATAATATTCAACTGGATTATTTAATCTGGCAAATAAAAGTATATTATCCATCTGGATCATTTAATCTGGCAATAAAAGTATATTATCCATCTGGATCATTTAATCTGGCAAATAAAAGTAATATCCATCTGGATTATTTAATCTGGCAAATAAAAGTATATTATCCATCTGGATCATTTAATCTGGCAATAAAAGTATATTATCCATCTGGATCCTTTAATCTGGCAAATAAAAGTAATATCCATCTGGATTATTTAATCTGGCAAATAAAAGTATATTATCCATCTGGATCATTTAATCTGGCAATAAAAGTATATTATCCATCTGGATCATTTAATCTGGCAAATAAAAGTATAATAGCCATCTGGATTATTTAATCTGGCAAATAAAAGTAATATATATCTGGATTATTTAATCTGGCAAATAAAAGTACAATATATATCTGGATTATTTAATCTGGCAAATAAAAGTACAATATATATCTGGATTATTTGATCTGGCAAATAAAAGTATAATATCCATCTGGATTATTGGATCTGGCAAATAAAAGTATAATATCCATCTGGATTATTTGATCTAGCAAATAAAAGTATAATATCCATCTGGATTATTTAATCTGGCAAATAAAAGTATATCCTTCTGGATTTTTCTAATAAATAAATGGTTACACAAAAATTCGGAAAAAAATCTCGAGAATTATGAGAGTCTGTTTTGGTCAGAATAGTTTTGAGAAGGAATGGGCTAGAAACTAGACTTGCAGTTCACAGCATTAACAGCATGAAAATACTTACGCTCTTATAAAAAACAACAAATACTTTATCACATATAAATGTGATTGGAGCATAAAGTATGTGTGAATTTATTATAGCATATAGTCTTCATTGTTACATGTGTAATTGGAGCATAGCGATTTTTATAGCATATAGTCTTTATTGATTGTTTTATGAAATTTTAGGCCCGAAGCCAAACACCGGAGCCATATAATTTTTCTTGTTACATAGAAATGTGTGATTGGAGCATAAAGACTATATGCAATAATACATCACAGACTATGTTTCAATCACACATGTAACAAAGACTATATGCTATAATAAATCACAAATTATGCTTCAATCACACACATATGTAACAAAAGACTATATGCTATAATAAATCACAAATACTTTATGCTTCAATCACACATTTACATGTAACAAACACTATTTGGTAATAACTGACCCCCTTTCAGTTTCTTTTAAAAGAGTAATAACTCTTACACTATGTGTACAAACGCAGTACTGCAAACCAATGGCAATGTTCAACTACATTGAAAAAGTGACATTCTAAAAACGTCCACGTGACATTTTAAAAACTTCCACGTGACATTTTAAAAACTCCCACTAAATTTCAAGCTTTCATATTTCTACTCATAATACTGAGCGAATTTTATCTTACCTGTGAACATCCAGGGCACGGCAGAGGTAACATACTGACACGAAGACAAGTAGCACAGGTTAGTGGGAGATGGTCGTAGTTCTGGGTGAAAGCTGAGAAAGCTCTGTCCACGGCAACAATTTCACCTAAGGTTGAAAATCCATTGGAGCGTACATAGAATTATATAGATATAGATAGAAAGATACTAGATTTAGATAGATAATAGATAGAGATAGATAGATATTAGATAGATATAGATAAATATACATAGAATGATATAGATAGATAAAACTATCACTGGTAAAATAAAAAAAAAAAACCTTAAATGACAAAACTTTCATGAATATCAAAATTATCAAAACTTAAAAAATAGATAAAACAGTCACTGGTAAAACTAAACTTAATTTAAATCGACTGGATTGGATTTTTTTCACTTTTGCAAATTATTTAATCTTATATAATAAACAAATCTGTACAACACTGGTAAAAGCAGGTAAAACTAAACTTAATTTAAATCGACTGGATTGGATTTTTTTCACTTTTGCAAATTTTTTAATCTTATATAATAAACAAATCTGTACAACGAAACAAATTACTTGAATTGGTTTTATTTATGAATATCAAAATAACTTAGAAAAAAAATAGATAAAACCAAGTCATCGGTAAAGGTTCGACAAAACTAATAACGGGCCAACCAAGGGAAAGGCCCGTGCCAACAACAAGTGTTGGCTTTAATACCCCAACAACAACAACCAAGGGAAAGGCCCGTGCCAACAACAAGTGTTGGCTTTAATACCCTAACAAGTTTTTTTCACGATGTCAAAATTATTCTAAACTGGTAAAAGTACAACTAAACTTAAAAGACTGAAAGGACGGTGATAATAAAAATTAATTACAATTATAAAATGGATGAAAGTAAATCGCTGGTAAAAGTACAACGAAATGAACGAATTGGCTTTTTTTTTTATTCAAGATTACCAAAATTAAACTTATAAAATAATAAGCAAAACTAAGGTGAAGGATGGTATGAAGAGAAGTAGTTTGGTGTAAGAGGATGCCTTTAAGAGACGCACTATCAGGCGACCGACCCCTTAAAAACAGTGGTAAAAACGAAGAGCATACGCTTACCTGGTGAAATGTCCCTCGTTGCAATGATGCCTCTACCCTTCCCTTCAATATTAGAAACCCTCAACGCACTGCTGAGGGCTGGTGTAGATTGATTGCACTCTGCCACCTTCGGGATTTCCACTCTTTCGAAGGATTCTAAAATCTCGTTCCGCAACGAGACATCTACTGGACGAAGCGTCTGAAGCGACGGCTCTGAGGAATGAGAATGGTCTCCATGCGAGTCTTTGTTTTGATTGGCTGAATCCGCGTCGAGGCAATCACGCTCTTTAATATCTTTCAACTTTTTAATGATCTCTGCTTTCCTCGCTTGCATGACGGAGAGGTCCTCTTCATCACATGCATATTCGAAGAATAGTTCCACTTCTCGAAGGGATAGTTCGTACAGCTGCAGGTCGAATAGGATGAGCGACCTGCATGCGAAGGCCCTGGTCAAGGCGCGGATCTCTCCTTTGTCGGCCCCGCCATACTTCGAAGGGCGGACGGGAGGGACGCTAAACAAGTCTTCCTCCTCTTGCGGATTTGTACTTTCCTCCTGAGCTACCGGCGAATCTTCCAAAACGGGGTGAAGGGCTTCCATGATGCTCCAATTGAAGCTTTCCAGGGCTTGCTCAAAGTACTTTCCCATGTAGTAATCGGCTCCTTCGACCATAAACCTAGCCGCCCTACTCTCAGACTTCGCGGGGGAAGGTTCTTCTAGCTCGGGACTTCCCATTTTCGAAATGTAATTCAACATATCATCTACATTATTTGTTCCTCCTTTTTTCATGTAAATATCAAAGTCGTCTATTTTGTTCACGTCGTTATGAGCCATCATTCAGAATTCTTGACTGAAGGTTATGCAGGTGGAAAAAATCCAAGACAACAACCGAAAGTATAAAAAATAAACTATTCCTTCAAATTGATGCTAAAACTTTAAAAGATTCCACGAGATTACCTTGTCCTAATTTACTAGAATCGTGAGTGATAACGCACAGTAAATAAGCAGGTCAATGTTGATCAGTTCAGCTCCCTTTACTAAGCTGTGCGATATACAAGTCTAATTTCTCTTGATCTGTCAATCAACGGAGCACCTTGACAACGTCCTACACTTTCCAGAAACACTTCCAAACTGATTTTGTTTTCCAAATTCCCAGGCGGTGACCGTGACCGTGAGGTGGGCCGGCGGCCAGGCCAGGCAACTGAGCCTCTGAGTCACGGCAGGTTGTTATTGTGTCTCGAGGGAAAAGGCCGCTGAAATCTCTTATGTTTAGGGAAAATCGACCTTGTCCACAGTACGAGTAAGCTTCAAGTTGATCCTCTGTCATTTGTAAACACCAGGTGTTTGCGAGGCCCCTTCCCCTCCCCTTCGGTAAAGTGAAGTAAGCCAGGAACCCTTATCTAGAGGTTTATCTGGTTGTTTGTGACCCACCAAGCAGCTGCCCATACCAAGGCGGTCGGACCTTGACCAAGGGCAAAATTAGCATGGTCAGGAAAGTTGGGCAGGGGAGGGCAAGGGCTCTTAAGCCTAACCTTTCATCTATCTATTTAGACCACCCACGTGTGATATCCCATATCCATTCATATAGTGGTCTTTTGTACATCTTAAATTAAACTTTAAAAATAAGAAAATCCTAAAATGAAAAAAAAAATCCTAAAATGAAAAAGAAAATCCTAAAATAAAAAAAAAGAAAATACTAAATTAAAAAAAAAAAGTACTAAAATGTAACTAAGTTAGTAAGAATACGAGGGAAAATTATAAGCTACACAAACCGTTACAAGATACGGAAACTAGGGGAATACTTCTACTAAAAACTGAACACAAAAACTTATAACTAGGAAAGAGTTAAATAACAAGAAAACTCAAGGGAAAATGTTTAACAACAAACTAAGGTAGGGCCAATACACTTCTACAAAACAGGAAATGTTAAACTTGAAAGTTCAGTTAGCAGAAAAACAAATATACCTTCCTTCATCCTTACCCTTGTCATGGCTATCAGTTCCAGGAGATTGGAGATAAGGCTACCTGTCCCCAAGACAAAAGGTCGCGATAGCTGACGCCAGGCATAACATGTAAAGGACCTTCTTCTAGGGTTACTAAGTCTTTTGCATGAAGTTTTATGAATACTCCAAGTAACAGCCTTCTGAAGTTAATCAATTTCAGTAAGTTTTTAAAGAAGCAATTTCAAATAATTGACAAGCTTTATGAACAAGGTTTTATTGAGTTTTGATTCTTTTAAAAAGTACCAGCCATTTTCAAGTTTTAAATGACAATCATTTATAACAGTTAAAAGTGAAGTAAAAATTAACTGTTTTTGGTACTGTGCTATTCATGTAAATTAAAAGTAAAAGTCTGGTATGAGTTTCCACGCGTCATAAATCATTTATACACAAATAGAAATCACTGTAATAGGATTGAGGGCCTTTAGATTTTTCATTTTAAAAAAAAGGGTCTTGGCTGTCGCTGCTTTGATCGTTAAGACAGAAATACACTTACCAAAAATCAATTTATTGCCCAAAGAGCTCTGCTCCGCATGGGTTATGACAAGTGTCTTTTGTAAATCTTTCGTATATAAATATTTTTTGCCTAAAACATTATCATTATCATTATCATTATTAATTATTATCATTATCATATCAGTTATTATTATTATTATTATTATTATTATTATTATTAATCCGACATATGCCCAAAGATCGGAATTCAAAGTGGTAAATGCTGGCCACTCGTCTTTGTGTACCGTGGCCGCGTTTGTACAAAGGCTATCTAGAAAGAAAAGCCAGTCAGTGAGGACAGGGAGGGGGGGGGGGGGGGGGTTAGGGTAAGAAAGGACCAAAGTGACAACAATTGTGCTTTCACACTACTACTATAGGCTGTGAGTTAAAGGGTCGCGCTCTATTTCTTCATAGTTTTCTGCTGTTATTCAAGAAAATTTTAGTTTTTGCATCCAGGATAATGCCTTTTATATGCTGTATACCAGCAGTTTTCCAAAAAGTAACTGTGATAGTTGCTTACTTTAATGAAAATAATATGCATGAAAACATCAATGTTAAATATCAGAAATATCTAGCTTTTAAATATTAGAAGTTTGTTATATGAATTACTTTGTTATTTTAGTAAAATAAAAATCAAGGTATATACAAGTAAATTCTAGTTTAAAAAAAATTAATTGATAGTTGTAAGGCTATTTTAACTTACTACAATGAAAATAATATATTCATGGAACTTTGGGGACCAATAACCGGCTGGGAATGTTAAATATCAAAAAGTGATAATTTGTTAATCTACATGATTTATGTTTACGTAAAAATGTTATGTATACTGTAAATATTGTGACTAAAATTTAATATAACTTTTTAAATAAGAAGAAAAGTCTCAAAGGCTCATTGATGCACCCTACTCCTATAGCCACAAATATTGACATGTACAGTTACACTATTATTGACAAAATTGTACAAAATCAGCCGTTCCTCAAAATTACCAATCAGAGTTCTAGGGAGTGAGCGTCTTAAGGGTACCTGACAGTTGCACGCATTCGTAGCACGCACTGGCACGCATTGATGCGCGAACTCGCGTGAACGAGCCGTGAAAATGTCGTGAACAGTGCGGGAACTCGCGTGCCAGAGCGTACCAATGCGTGCCATGCGCGCCCAGAACTTTGAAATGTTTAAAGTTTGTGGCACGCATTGGCACACACTAAATGGCCGTGAAATAGTCGTGAACGATGCGCCAACTGGAGTGAACAGTGCGGGAACTGGCGTGAACTGGAGTGAACGATGCGGGAAGTGGCGTGAACTTTATAATGAAGAGAAACAAAAAGGAAACGAAAAAATTAATGAAAAGGAAAGAAAAATAAACCTAATAAATTTTTATATTTGCTGTTTTAATGTGAAAAAAAAATTATATCTTTTTCAAACTATTTTTATAACTTTAAAATGAAGAGAAACAAAAAGGAAACGAAAAAATTAATGAAAAGGAAAGAAAAATAAACCTAATAAATTTTTATATTTGCTGTTTTAATGTGAAAAAAATATATCTTATTTCAAACTATTTCTATAACTTTATAATGAAGAGAAACAAAAAGGAAACGAAAAAATTAATGAAAAGGAAAGAAAAATAAACCTAATAAATTTTTATATTTGCTTTTTTAATGTGAAAAAAAAATTATATCTTTTTCAAACTATTTTCATAACTTTAAAATGAAGAGAAACAAAAAGGAAACGAAAAAATTAATGAAAAGGAAAGAAAAATAAACCTAATAATATTTTATATTTGCTGTTTGAATGTAAAAATAAAATGATGTCTTATTTCAAACTATTTCTTTAACTTTATAATGAAGAGAAACAAAAAGGAAACTAAAAAAATTAATGAAAAGGAAAGAAAAATATAAACCTAATAATATTTTATATTTGCTGTTTGAATGTAAAAATAAAATGATGTCTTACTTCATGCACACACTTATTTTCCTCTATTACCAATCAAGACCCAAAACTTTTGTTTTCAATAAAAATAAACTGAAAAATAAACCCAAGAAATTTTTAAGTTTGCTGTTTGAATGTAAAAATAAAATGATGTTTTATTTCATCAACATACTTATTCTTCTTTATTACCTTAAAATGAAGAGCAAAACAAATTTTTTCTGTTTGCTGTTTTAATGTAAAAATGAAATGATTTCTTATTTCAACACTTTTTTGTCTATTACCTTAAAATCAACAGCCTAAAAACTTTTCATGTTTGCTGCTTTTAATGTTAAAATAAAATGCTTTCTTAATACTTGTACATATTTTATGTCTGCTATTTATATGTAAATCAAATGCTTTCTTATTGAAACAAAAATAAAGGGCAACAAAAAATACAAACGAAATAGATACGTTTCTTCTCCTCAACGCAATGGTGTGTCTGACAGAAAGCATTGTTGTCTCTTCCGAAGCCAATCCAAGAATGTCCTCGGGTTGGAGAAGCCCCGTTTTTATATGGAGTGGCCAATTCGTGAACTGGCGTGAACGATGCGGAAACGATGCGGAATGATGAGTGAACTCAGGTGAACGTGTCGTGAACTTCTCGTGAAGTACGCGTGCCAATTCGTGCCAGCGTGAACTGGCGTGAACGATGCGGAATGATGAGTGAACTCGCGTGAATGTGTCGTGAACTTCTCGTGAACTACGCGTGCCAATTCGTGCCATCGCGTGAACGTCGCGTGAACGATGCGCGAACTGGTCGTGAACAGTGCGGGAAAAACACCAGTGCGTGCCACAAAGTGGCACGCACTGGCGCGCATCAATGCGTGCCAGTGCGTGGCAAAAATGCGCTCAAGTGTCAGGCAGGCTTTACCCTACAAATTAGCTGACGATGAAGCATTACTTCCAACGGATTCCTGTGATGCTGGTCAAATCAGAAACAGATTATGGAAAGTAATTAGTATCCTTTTAAACAACTATTGCTCAAAAAAAAAAAAAAAAAAAAAAAAAAAAAAAAAAAAAAAAAAAAAAAAAAAAAAAAAAAAAAAACTGAAAATAAGCTTATGAGCGAAGATGAGAGAAAATTGCAAACGTTAACAGACTACATTGTTTGTACACACTATAGTTAATTATCAGCAGAATTACACTCTCTCAAACGCCTACGTAATCAACTGAACGATCATGGCTGGATGCAAAACTCAAAAAATTACGAAAGATAAAGAGGGACCACTAGACAACTGCTCCATGATGAATACTGTTACAGAACTATAAAGAATGAATCTAGCTTTTTAATATTAGAGAAGTTTATTGTTAAATGAAGTACTTTGATTTTACATTCATTTTTATATTTTACTAAAATAACATGTAAATTATAGTTATATAAAAAAGAACTGATAGTTGCATGGCTATGCTAATAATAATATGCATAAAATTAAGTATATTCATGGAACTTTGGCGACCAATAATCGGCTGGAAATGTTAAATATCATAAAGTGATAATTGTTAGTTTACAGGATTTATGTAAAAAGGTTATGTATACTGTAAATATTGACTAAAAATTTAATCTAACTTTTTAAATATGAAGAAAAAAAGTCTCAAAGGCTCATTAATGCACCCTAATCCAATAGCCACAAATATTGCCATGTACTGTTACATTGCGATTGATAAATTTGTCCAAAATCAGTCTTTCCTCAAAATTACCAATAAGAGAGTTGTGAGGAGCGAGCGTCTTGTCCTACAACAAATTAGCTGAAGATGAAGCCTTACCTCCAACGGATTCCTGTGATGCTGGTCATAATGCAGAAAAAAAGATAAATGTGGACAGTAAGATCCTTTTAAACAGCCATTGCTAAAAAAAAAAAAAAAAAAAAAAAAAAAAAAAAAAAAAAAAAAAAAAAATTAGCCACAAATATATCCATGTACTGTTACATTGCGATTGATAAATTTGTCCAAAATCAGTCTTTCCTCAAAATTACCAATCAGAGAGTTGTGAGGAGCGAGCGTCTTGTCCTACAACAAATTAGCTGAAGATGAAGCATTACTTCCAACGGATTCCTGTGATGCTGGTCATAATGCAGAAAAAAAGATAAATGTGGACAGTAAGATCCTTTTAAACAGCCATTGCTAAAAAAAAAAAAATATCCTCTAAAAATAAGCTTCTGAGCAAAGATAAAGAAACTTGCAGACAACTGAGACGGCCTTGTTTGCACACTACAATTAATTATCAGCAGCCTTACATAGACAAACTCTGGAACGCATACGTAATCAGTTGAACGATCATGGCTGGATGCAAAAATCAAAATACTACCGAAGAGGTACCATTAGACAACTGCTCCATAATGAATACTGTTACAGAATAACAAGGAAAGAATCTACCTTTTAAATACGAGAGAATCTTTACCTTTTTTTATATCAGAGGTTTGTTAAATGAATCTTACCAATTTAGTAAAAGATTAAACATGAAGGTAAAATACATGTAAATTCTAGTAGATTACATGACATACCGAGGATCATTCAGATGGGTAGATCACATAACGGAAGAGCACGCGAGAGAGAGAGAGAGAGAGAGAGAGAGAGAGAGAGAGAGAGAGAGAGAGAGAGAGAGAGAGAGAGAGAAATATATTCCATTATAAAATGGTTATCCTGCTACATATAACAAATTGTTTGGATAAAATTTACAATGGATGGATTAAGAGAATTTTTATTCTACACCTGGATAAGAATCACATAACTACACCAGGATACTACACACACACTCTCTCTCTCTCTCTCTCTCTCTCTCTCTCTCTCTCTCTCTCTCTCTCTCTCTCTATATAGAGAGAGAGAGAGAAGACAATATAATTAACTGATAATTGAAGTAAATAGTCTCTGAAATAAATGCATTACTCACTTCAGCTTGAAAAAGGCAAAATGTGTTAATCTCCAACTGGAAAAGGCAACAGACTTATTTTTGTTCATGTTGGCACCAAAGATGAGTTTGTATCAAATGCTGCTTTAATTTTCCAAGCGAAAAATGACAGATTATCATAACCAAATGAAGCACGAAGTTTTTTTTTTTTCTTTAAGACTGGTTCAAATCAAAATTACTGCCAAACATACGAGACTTGAAGGAACTTGCTAGAACAGCTAGTTAGAGAACTACTTTACTAATTCCCTGCAGTTAATCAAGCTATTAAGAGTGAAAATATTGTAATGCCATATGGCCATAAGGTTACTAGAATTGCATAATTCCACTTTCGTTGCAAACTAACCCATTGAGCTGAATTCAAGGAAAGTAATGGAACCAGAGACAAATACTTTTAAAATGCCTGAACTGGAACCACTTGAGAAGGATACTTTATACAAAGAAACACCAGATAGCTGAAGATGCCCTCCGTACAAAAGGACAGAAAAATTCTTCATATGGCGATTTATTTCATAATTAAGAGATTATTACTTAGATGACTGAAAGTTCTGAGTTTACCTCAATTAATAAATTACAGACTTCTTATTGTTCATGCTGGCACCAAAGATGAGTTTGTACCAAATGCTGCTCTAATTTTCCAAGCGAAAAATAACTGAGATAATCATAAAATGAAGCACAAAGTTTTTTTTTTTTTTTTAAGACTGGTTCAAATCAAAATTACTGCCAAACATTCCTCAGTCATCAGTAATTATCATGGATAAGGCCACGCTCCAGTCACTGTTTGGTCTAGGTACTGGAATGATCACACCGGTTTGCTATCGGTCCGTATAAATATAAGGAAAAGCATAATTTTATAGGAATAATGTTCAATGATACTAGGAAATGTATTTACGCAGTGAACATTGGCCTGTTTTTGTATATTTTATTATTCTATCAAAACCGGAGCGTGAGCGGACCGGAGTGCCGGTGTGAATGAATGAATGATTTAAAGTTTTCAGGCATCCTGACATCTAAGGTCATTGACGCCGGTAACATTTAATTTATGTATACAAAAATAAAAAATGAAACAAAATAAAAAATTAAAGAGTATTCAATTAAAATCATAAAAAATTGAATGTCATAAAAGTTAAATATTTTTCAGAAGACCTGCTTCTGAAATAAATCTAAAAATGCCACTTGCATGGTAGGACACATCATTTCCAAGAATCTTGGCAAGGATGAACCTGCCACCCTCACCTCGAGCCTCAAACAAATATCTATTCCTTAAGTTGTTATAATTGGGGCATTCGGTCAACAAATGCCTTACTGTTAGAGGTACCAAACAGTTGTCACAATACGGTTGGTGTTGGCCCTTCAGCAGAAACTCATGTGTCAACCGAGTGTGACCAATACGGAGACGACAAAGAGAAGTCTCCCATTTTCGGGGCATCATATTATACCTCCAAGGAGATATGTCATTTGTTACTTCCCTCATTTTATTGCCATCTTGACTATCCCATTGCTGTTGCCATTTATTGCAAACCAATTTCTTGATGTCAGGTAAGAAATCATTACAGGGAATGGGATACCTTCTTGGCAGCAACTCGGATGCAGCCTCCTTAGCCAGTGAATCTGCCTTCTCATTCCCAGACACACCTACATGTGCTGGAACCCAACAAAATTGAACTGTTATACCTCTCCGTCCAATAAGGAAAAGCCATTCTAAAATCTTTAAAACTAGAGGGTTATTAGAATTAAAAACTTCCATAGCTTGAAGGACACTCCTTGCATCACTAAAAATTGTAAAATTACCCTCCTTCTCCAACGCTATTTTCTCAATAGCGGTTAATATGCCATACAGTTCGGCAGTAAATATGGAAGCGGTCAGAGGAAGTGCACCTCTACAATTAAAACCATTACTATGTACTCCAAATCCAACGCCAGCATCAGATTTGGAGCCATCAGTATAGATAAAAGTTGATCCTCTATGTTCTTTAACATGTTCATTAAAAAGAGACCTGGCTTCTAGGTCTGACATATTCTTCTTATCTCCAATAAAATATTTACAAAAAGATATCTCTGGTAACTTCCATGGAGGCGTGGATGATACCTTGAATGGAAGTACCTTATTTCTAATTATATCCAGACTATCTAATAATCGTTTCACCCGAAAGCCATAAGGTTGAGGAGATTTTGGGTGCAACTCAAAGTATGATGAGTGTCTTACAAGGCTTGCAGTCTGAAAGGCTAGAGAGCTAGGGAGTCTTTGCAATCTAAACCAATACCGAAGATTGATTGATTGATTTAAAGTTTTCAGGCATCCTGACATCTGAGGTCATTGACGCCGGTAACAATTAACTTATGTATACAAAAATAAAAAATAAAATAGAATAAAAAATAAAAGAGTATTCAATTAAAATCATAAAAGTTGAATGTCATAAAAGTTAAATAATTTTCAGAAGACCTGCTTCTGAAATAAATCTAAAAATGCCACTTGCATGGTAGGACACATCATTTCCAAGAATCTTGGCAAGGATGAACCTGCCACCCTCACCTCGAGCCTCAAACAAATATCTATTCCTTAAGTTGTTATAATTGGGGCATTCAGTCAACAAATGCCTCACTGTTAAAGGTACTAAACAGTCGTCACAATACGGTCGCTGTTGGCCCTTCAGCAGAAACTCATGTGTCAACCGAGTGTGACCAATACGGAGACGACAAAGAGACGTCTCCCATTTTCGGGGCATCATATTATACCTCCAAGGATATATGACATTTGTTACCTCTCGCATTTTATTCGCATCTAGGGTATCCCATTGCTGTTGCCATTTATTGCAAACCAATTTCTTGATGTTAGGTAAGAAATCATTACAGGCAATGGGATACCTTCTTGGCAGCAACTCGGATGCAGCATTAGCCAGTGAATCTGCCTTCTCATTCCCACACACACCTACATGTGCTGGAACCCAACAAAATTGAACTGTTATACCTCTTCGTCCAATAATAAAAAGCCATTCTAAAATCTTTAAAACTAGAGGGTTATTAGAATTAAAAACTTCCATAGCTTGAAGGACACTCCTTGCATCACTAAAAATTGTAAAATTACCCTCCTTCTCCAATGCTATTTTCTCAACAGCGGTTAATATGCCATACAGTTCGGCAGTAAATATGGAAGCGGTCAGAGGAAGTGCACCTCTACAATTAAAACTATTACTATGTACCCCAAATCCAACGCCAGCATCAGATTTGGAGCCATCAGTATAGATAAAAGTTGATCCTCTATGTTCTTTAACATGTTCATTAAAAAGAGACCTGGCTTCTAGGTCTGACATATTCTTCTTATCTCCTATAAAATATTTACAAAAAGATATCTCTGGTAACTTCCATGGAGGCGTTGATGATATCTTGAATGGAAGTACCTTACATCTAATTATATCCAGACTGTTTAATAATTGTTTCACCCGAAAGCCATAGGGTTGAGGAGATTTTGGGTGCATTTCAAAGTATGTTGGGTGCCTTACAAGGCTTGCAGTCTGGAAGGCTAAAGAATTAGGGAGTCTTTGCAATCTAAACCAATACCGAAGGATAGAAGACATCCGGTAAAGGTCTAGTGGTAACTCTCCAGCATCAACAAGGAGACTTGGGATAGGTGATGTTCTGAATGCTCCCGTGGACAATCTAATACCTGCATGATGTATTGAATCTAATATTTTCAACCGGCTTGGGGTGGCTGAAGAGTATACCTCACAACCATAACTAATTTTGGAAAAAATCAAGGCCTTGTATAATTTTAAAATAGTATTGCGGTCTGCCCCCCATGATGTATGGGACAATACTTTTAAAATATTCAGAGCTTCAACACATTTTGCTTTTAGTGCTTTTAGGTGAGAAACCCATGTAAGTCTACAGTCAAATATCAAACCTAAAAATTTGGTTTCCGATACACATGGTATCCGTTGACCTTTAATGTATATATCCGGGTCTGGATGTGCTCCCCGTATACGACAGAAATGTACAATAGTAGTTTTACTTGTTGAGAACTTAAATCCATTCATATCGGCCCACTGGATAATTTTGTCAATTGAGAGCTGTAGTTTTCTCTCAACCGTTGCCATTCTGGCTCCAGCAAATGATATTGAGAGATCATCCACAAATAATGTTGGGAGAACATCCTGGGGAATGGCTGAGGATATCCCATTAATTGCTAGTGCAAAAAGGGTTACACTCAGCACACTTCCCTGAGGAACTCCTTCTTCCTGGCACTTACTCTCTGATAGAGCTTCCCCAACTCTCACTTGAAAAACTCTATGTGAAAGAAATGCCTGAATAAATAGTGGCAGCTCTCCTCTCAATCCGATTTCATGAATGGTTTTAAGTATACCATATCTCCAAGTGGTATCATATGCCTTTTCAAGGTCAAAAAATACTGTAACATGGTGCTGTTTGGAAGCAAAGGCTTCACAAATAGAAGACTCAAGTCGTATCAACACATCAGTCGTTGAGTGCATTTTTCGGAATCCACATTGAATCGGTGATAAAATACCTTTCTTTTCAAGGTACCATATCAGCCTTGCATTGACCATCTTCTCCATGATTTTACATAAACAAGATGTCAATGCAATAGGACGATAGTTTGCTGCTAAAAACTTGTCTTTACCGGGTTTTAAAAAGGCTAAAATAATGGCTAGTTCCCAAACACTTGGGTAACTATGATCATGCCATATTCTATTAATAATGCTTAAAATAAATAGCTTTGTATTAAAATGTACATGTTTAATCATTGCATATGGAATTCCATCGGGTCCAGGGGCTGTATTGTTGCAATGAGCAAGTGCGGAATCAAATTCTCTTTCAGTGAAAGGAGAATTATAACTCTTTTCTCTTCTTGTTCCAAAATCTAAAATTTTCTTTTCTTCAACGCTCCTATGCTGGTGACCAGGGGCTCCTACACACTTGCTGGATACATTT
This sequence comes from Palaemon carinicauda, assembly GCF_036898095.1. Lineage (NCBI taxonomy): Eukaryota > Metazoa > Arthropoda > Malacostraca > Decapoda > Palaemonidae > Palaemon > Palaemon carinicauda. The sequence continues at coordinate 8,426,436 of NC_090755.1, forward strand.
GAAAAATGACTAGCCAGGGCATTGCTAACATCATTTGCTTCAGTTACATACTGACCATTCACCTTCAACACTGGTGGTGGGTTGGGGGTGAATTTGCCAGCTATCTTTTTTACTTTCCTCCACACAGAAGATGGTGGTGTTCTACTGTTAATGGAGGAAACGAAAGACATCCATGACTGGCGCCTTGCTTCTTTCATGGCATGACGGAACTGTGCTCTACATTTCTTGTACATAATTAAATTCTCATCAGTTCTGCGTCTACGCAATCGTGTTAGAGATCTTCTTGTGGCTCTGTGGAGTGCAGTTAGTTCTGAAGACCACCACGGGACTGGTCGTCGTTTGAATAACCCTGTTGTTTTGGGAATTGAATTGACTCCTGCTGTATGAAGAGTTCCATTCATTAGGTCTATGGCATCATCAACACTTTCAAACTGTTCTGCTCTCCCTTCGATTTCACTTAGCTCACAAAATTTAACCCAGTCTGCCTTGTCTAGATTCCAACGTGGCAATCTTTGCAAAGGCGGATCCTTGTTGGTGTTTATAATGATTGGTGCATGATCACTAGTATGCCAATCGTCTAATGTCCTCCAATCAAAATCAAGAAGGCAATTAGAGCTTGCAATTGAAAGGTCAATGCATGACAAAGTACCTGTCTGAACATGGAAGTGTGTGGGCTCTCCTGTATTAAGGAGTCCCACATCCTCATACTCCACAATTGATGAGATAATATTGCCCCTTGTGTTGGCCAAAACATCACCCCATAAAGGATGTCTACCATTCATATCTCCCAGTAAGAGAAAAGGTTGAGGGAGTTGTTGAATGACCTCTGCTAAATCATCATATAAAATATCATCATTTGGAGGTAAGTACAGAGAGCATATTGTATATTTTCTCCCTATATCAATTTGTACAACAACTGCCTGCAGGGTTGTACGTATAGATATAGGTATTTGGGGAACATCTCGACGAATGTACATGAGATTTCCGCCATGGCTCCCTACTCCGTGATCATAAGGTGTCCTATAACTAATATATTCGCGAGGACAAGGGGTATTAGCATCAAGCTTGCTCTCCTGGAGACATACAATTATGGGGGAATGCTCGTGAATTAAGAGCTCAAGTTCTTCATATTTGGCCCTCAAACCCTGACAATTCCATTGCAAAATGGATGAAAAAACTATGTATTATTTTCTGGAAGACATCTTTGATGAGGTCTTCCCATTGACAGTTTTTGATTTGACAATATTTTCTGTAGGCTTCTTAAGTTTGGGTTTTGATAAATTAGGTTTTATATTAGCCTTTTCAGTGTTGTTGTTACCTATTTCTTGTGGGGGATGGTGGACCTCCACTTGAATTTTTGATTGATTCAAGAAATTTTCCTGTTGATCTGAAATATCAACAGGCAAAACATCATATCTATTTGATGACATAACTTTTGTGTTTTTAATGGATGGGAGTGAGAGAGATGGAGGTCTCTCTCTTTTCCTATTGACAGGTGGTGATTTATTAGGTTTTGATGCTTTCCCCACTACAGGCGCACCTGATAATTCTGTTTCATGTGGAACCTCCATCAAATCAGGCAAAGATATAGCCTGAGAGAGGTTAGAATTATCCTTTGTAGTGGGGGACAAAGGTTTACTAGAGGTGAGAAAGGTCTTACGTGATATTCTTGCCTTATCCTCTAGAATTCTATCAGAAGATGGCAAATTTCTTTTCTGGGGAATAGAGGCAGTATTAGGTGGGCTGGATGTCTCCTGCCTCATTTTTTCTCCGGATTTCAATACTTTTGCATAACTTGCTGATTTACTCAATAGTCTCTTGGCATGCCCCACACTTATGTGTTCAATACTGGATTTATTGAGAGCAGCCTCTTCTAATTTATATTGCTGGCAGTTCCTATCCGTAGATTTGTGATTCAAATTGCAGTTTATACAATTGGCCTCTAGTGTACAGTCTCCATGGTAAACATTAGAGCATGTACTACACATTTTATCATTCTTACATACTTTAGATGGATGCCCATATCTATAGCAATTAAAACATTGCAGCGGCTTCTGCTTAAAAGTTCGCACTTTAATTCGTTCATTCTCTATGTAAATGTGGAAAGGCACATCAGCATCCTGGAAAGTCAGGATAATCATTGACGTTCCAGGGACTTTATGCACTTTCCACACAGTTAAAGGACACATGGCCAATATCTCCTCTTCTGTGAATTCATGCAAGTCTCTATTAAAAACTACTCCCCTTCCATAACTGAAGTTTAGATGGGGTTTCACATCCAGCTTTATGTCTTCGTTATCTGTATTTAAATTGGAAAGTATAACCGATTGAGTTTCTGATTTGGCACTTATTAGGAAACTGTTCTTTCCAAACAGAGATATCTCCTGGTGCGATAGTACCTACTTTCTTTTGAAGAAATTTACATTTTGAAATAATTTCCAGTACTCCCTTTTGATTGAGCAATAAGCCACTTTGGTGGTTTTGGCTTTCTCTGGGAAGGTACAACTACCTCTATACTTTTATCAATCCAATCTGCAGGCCTATATACATCCAGATTCTTGGGTACCCGATCGCAAAGAGCACCCTTGAAATTCAAATTACTGATTTTAATATTTATGATATCATTGATAGCTTTGAATGCTTCATCATGGTTATCAAATGATATCCATGAATCCCATTTGTCACCTTCAAGCCTCATCCTAATTTCCCTGATGTGACCATAACATTGAAATAATTTATATAGAACATCGTAATTGGTTTCAATGGGGATCTGAGTGATGTGAAGGATTCACAAATTCTCCATGTCACCCAAATTACTTTGTTTTTTAACATAAGTAGCATGGTCCTTTAGAGTTTCCGGGTCGTCAACAGAGGGGTTAGTTTTAGGAGTAGAAGCAAGCCGGGTTATCCACCTCTTATCAGAGGATTTCAGTCCTCCTATCCCATGTGGCCCAACACGAGAAGAGGCTTCAGCGGGGACCAGTCCTCTATTAGAGAGGGGCTGCCTCTCTTAAGGTGGGCGTACACTGGTCAGTGGGGGTAGTTAGCCCCTCCCACCGACGACTCCAATGCCTAGCGTCACCCATTACCCGCAAATATGGGTGACTTAAAACCGGATCATTGGAGCCCGACTCTTAACAGACTTAGTCTGCACCCAATGGGGTCTGCCAGAGGGTGATGGCGTCTAAATTTGTACAGGTTGAGATGGCATGACATCCATCCCACCCTGCGCCAAATCCAAAGCAGCAGTCAAAACCTAAGTCGTACAAGCTAAAGTCGTCAACAAGTTCATGCCCAAGAGGAAGAGATGGGAGAAAATAAGAAGTAATCAAAGGAACGGAGAGAAAGTGCTGACTAATTTAGTTGGATCAACAGTTGGGCACCGAGGTCCAGTGGGGAAGTAGTTCCCATTGTTCATTAGAGCCCAACTGCTAGTCCCTAAGCCCCCCATCCTCATCAAGGCTTCAGCATCTGGGGGGTGCCGGTGTGAATACTTCCATTTAATATCATGTAACAATATTTGACCGGATCCAGACTTTAGCGAGACCGGAGCGCGACTGGACCGACAGTGTGAATTAACCCTAAAGCTTCCAATCATTCTGTGATAATTGATAAGCCTCCAACAATGTCACATCGAGAAAGCATCGTAAAGAATTGCTTGTTACAAAAAGGAAAAGCGCCACAAGATAACTTAAATAAAATTGAATTATTTACGAGGGTCATGTCTGACTGCAGGCAAAGAAAGAATCTACATAATTGATATGGCGCTAGAAAAAGGCCATAAAGTGGTAAGATTGCATCAGCACCATTGCCAGTACATTGTCCTCGAGTTGATTTGAGGGCAAGCAGTGTATACTATGTATAAAAAAAAATAATACAGTGGTAACGTGTTCGCCTAGCGTTCGCATGGCAGCAGATCGAGCCCCGCCCAGGACCGTGAGTTTAAGCAGTTTACTGGAGAGGCCATTGCTGTGGTTGAGCACCACAGTGGGGGGGGGGACGCTTGCCCGGCTGACGTTCTGGTGAGCTGTTCTGATGAAACTGGAACCTGACACCTTTAACCTTTACAATGAAAGAAAATTGTTATTGGAAAAATTTCTTAACTTATGTAAGAGAAAAGAGGGCTAATTCTGTAAGACACTCAGACATACTTCAAAAGGAAGATATAGAAACAGACTTTTCTGTAGAACATTTGTTTGACTTTTATTGTTGAATTGGATTCTTCTGATTAGGAATAAAATTTATATACTATAACTGTGAGATAAGAATAAACTATGTACAAATATATATTTTTATATCAAATATTTTCACGTTGGTTACAGATATATAAATATAGATATGGTGATGTATAGATATAGATATATATATATATATATATATATATATATATATATATATATATATATATATATATATATATATATATATATATATATATACGCATACATATCTATCTATATCCTATATAGATATTGTTATACAGACAATGATTACAACAAGACTCACCGGATAGAATAACAAAAGAAGATTGGAGCAAAGCTGTAAGGCAAGTCGAGACTTCGCAACACGATAAAAAGAAAGACATTGCTATAAATAAACTACTCGGCTCGCTTGTCACTAAATAAACTACTCGACTCGCTAGTCGCTGAATAAACTACTCGACTCGCTAGTCGCTGAATAAACTACTCGACTCGCTAGTCGCTGAATAAACTACTCGACTCGCTAGTCGCTGAATAAACTACTCGACTCGCTAGTCACTGAATAAACTACTCGACTCGCTAGTCACTGAATAAACTACTCAACTCGCTAGTCACTGAATAAACTACTCGACTCGCTAGTCACTGAATAAACTACTCGACTCGCTAGTCACTGAATAAACTACTCAACTCTCTAGTCACTGAATAAACTACTCAACTCGCTTGTCATTTAACTCTACTCCTCTGATGAGGACAACAACGATAATTCGCCATAAAGCCTCTCTTCTTAAGCAAGAATTTATCTATGTAGTTAAATAAAAATAGATGAAAACTATTTTTTTTTTTGCCTTCAAAAGATAAGTATTAAAAACTATAATGCCAATATCTATACAGCAATATCTATTTTATCCATTAATACATAAAATATATGCAAACATCACATAGGAAGGAATAAATAGAATAGGGAATGGAAACGAGTAAACCTTTGTAGGCTACTTATAAAAACCCAACCTTTAACCGCGTCCCCAAAAGGTCTTAAAAGCAAAACAATACGCCCACCCCCTCAGGTGTTTAAATAAGCCTAACTTCAGGTGTGCTTGCTTTAAGAGTTGTAAAGGAAAGTGATCGAAAGAAGAGGAATCCTCCACTGAGTGTTTTGAGATTTTAATGATTTCAGGTTTAATGGCATCCTGACATTATGGTCACTGACGCCGATATCATTTATTGAAAAAAAAAAAATAATAAAAAAAAAATATTCAATAAGTATTTTGAGAAAAGCTGTCACTCAACGGCCAGCTTCGATTGGAATAGGTACTAGGCTGGGTACAAGTGTTTAAGGTCTGACAAGATACCTTATGTGAAAGAACTCTTCTCACGAAGTCACCACAGATTGCCTGACAATAGCTAAGGAGAACTCGAAAAATCTAATTTTACTGATAGACTTTCAAGATTCCATTATGTCAAAGCCTTTACAACCGATTCGTTTCCAAGTTTCAAAAATAAAATTAAAAATAAAATACTCTTGGCAAATTTTATCTGGAAAACCAAAAATACATTTGCCACAAGTAATTTTTTGAAATTTCATCTAGAAAAACCACGAGTATTTATATGGAATTTCATCGAGAAAAGCTATTTCTTGAACGGATAACTTTCTAATTCTCCGGTTCGTTGAAGTCTTCCACTCCTTGCCTAAACACGATTGTCTCATTTGTTAGTTTAATAAATCCTGTCAAATGAGTGTTAAACGATTGTCTCATTTGACATGCGTTTAATAAATCCCGTCAATGAGCGTTAAAAGATTGTCTCATTTGTTATGGGTTTAATAAATCCTGACAAATGAGCGTTAAACGATTGCCTCATTTGTTATGAGTTTAATAAAACCTGACAAATTAACGTTAAACGATTGTCTCATTTGTTATGGGTTTAATAAATCCTGTCAAATGAGTGTTAAACGATAGTCTCATTTGTTATGCATTTAATAAATCCTGTCAAATGAGTGTTAAACGATTGTCTCATTTGTTATGCGTTTAATAAATCATGTCAAATGAGGGTTGAACTATTGTCTCATGTGTTATGCGTTTAATAAACCCTGAAAAATGAGCATTAAACGATTCTCATTTGTTATGCGTTTAATAAATCATGTCAAATGAGGGTTGAACTATTGTCTCATGTGTTATGCGTTTAATAAACCCTGAAAAATGAGCATTAAACGATTCTCATTTGTTATGCGTTTAATAAATCATGTCAAATGAGCGTTGAACTATTGTCTCATGTGTTATGCGTTTAATAAACCCTGAAAAATGAGCATTAAACGATTCTCATTTGTTATGCGTTTAATAAATCCTGTCAAATCGACGTTAAACGATTGTCTCATTTGTTGTGTGTTTAATAAATCCTGACAAATTTACATTAAACGATTCTCATTTGTTATGCGTTTAATAAATCCTGTCAAATAAGCATTAAACTATTCTCATTTGTTATGCATTTAATAAATCCTGTCAAATGAGAGTTAAACGATTGTCTCATTTGTTATGCGTTTAATAAATCCTGTCAAATAAGCATTAAACTATTCTCATTTGTTATGCATTTAATAAATCCTGTCAAATGAGTGTTAAACGATTGTCTCATTTGTTATGCGTTTAATAAATCATGTCAAATGAGCGTTAAACTATTGTCTCATGTGTTATGCGTTTAATAAACCCTGACAAATGAGCATCAAACGATTCTCATTTGTTATGCGTTTAATAAATCCTGTCAAATGAGTGTTAAACGATTGTCTCATTTGTTATGCGTTTAATAAATCCTGACAAATGAGCGTTAAACGATACTCATTTGTTATCCGTTTAATAAATCCTGTCAAATGAGAGTTAAAAGATAGTCTCATTTGACATTCGTTTAATAAATCCTGTCAAATGGGCTTTGATATCAAGGAACATCGGTGAAGAATTTTAAAGTATATAGACGCAATACAAATTCTTAAATTTGCAGCGACAGGTGAGAGATTTTTTTTTTTACCGCTTATTACTGTAAAATTGAGGTGAAATAAAATTCACACAGTCAGGTTTAGTAAGTCCTTTATGTAAGAATACACCTAAGTAATATACTGCAAAGGCATAATTATGTTCAATCGATTATATTGGCTAAAGTATGGAAGACGACTAATAATCCTGTGACCATTTTCAACTGCATTTTTATCAGTTCCGTATGCGTTATCTATATTTCAGGAGTATTCCTTGACCATTTCCAAAAGTTGAAATTTTAACACTTTGTGCTGCACCTTCTTTAATGAGCCAATCTTTCATTTGTGTCTTGTGGTTCGCTGCTGTGGGAGGTTTATCTAATTTGGATCTATATATGATTATCCATTACAATTATGGAAGATGGGTCTTGACCTGGTTACTCTTCGGACGGGCCATCTTTTTTCCTGACCTCTCGCTCTACCACGGTCCAGATATACCAGGTCAGCCAGACAGCGTACCGATTTTTAGCCTCTTCTGCGCACCTACGTCATCTGAAGGGGCTTAGCGTTGGCGAGACCCATTAAGAACGTAGATCTATCACACATTCAATGTAAATAGAACAACATTTTACCTTTGGAAAATATTTTATTAAGTTACAGCTTTCATTTTTTTCTTAGGGCCTCCCTGCATGGTTGTCCTTGAGGTTTTCTATACTTTATCAAATTATTAAGATATCGCATTCGAAAATATACCGATATCTTAACAAAAAAAGCAATATCATCGTCAGGAACTTCAATACCAGACTTTTTTAATTCTAAATAAAGCTTTATAAAACAATTTTTTCCTTCCATGAGAGCTTCCCCGTGTACAGCATTAAAAATCTCCAGCATTATTAACAACTGTGAAAAAAAACCGACTAGAAGGTGCATGTAATTCCCCCCCCCCCCCCCCCCCCCCCCCCGATTAACACATGCTATCCAAGTATCATTCGTTAGCACTTCTTCAGTCTTATTTCCTAACTCAGGATATTTTACACAAAATTTCTTTACAATATATTCACCAATGTATTTAAGAGCTTCTTCCTCAATTACTCCCCCAATATCTTTCTTTATTTCTTTATTTGCTCTCAAAAGGTCTTATTCCTCCTCTAAAGCATCTTTTTCGATATCAAAATCTAAATTTCTGAATATCTGCGTTGTTAGGCCTATTTCTAACGCTAAGTACCTTTCTTTCGTGATAGATTCATCGTCTTTGGCTGATTCATGAGATTTTTCAACGGTGGTGATATTACACTTTTCACTTAATACTTTAATTTCCTTTCCTAGTAACATTTTTTTTTTTTTAGCCAAAATCTAAAGTTCAAAGCATGAGGATGATTACAGTGCCCATCCATTTGCCTTATGCACCCAAAGAAATGTTCAAGGCAATCTTGATTTAGTGTTTGTGTAAGTAGGTAGTAAATTTCTAGGAATTTCAATACCTAGTAACCTAGACTTCATGTCATCTTTGTAATTGCCTGATTTTAAAATGAATCGAGCAAACAGTAGCATCCACAACGTTAATTCTGTCTGCACGGCAACATGCATGTATCCACTGGTCTATGTATGGTTTTTCTTTTGGAAAGCGATGGTATTTTATGTTTGAGTTTTTAGTTTTATCATGTCTATTATAACAGCCAAATACTGCGCAGTTACTTGGCATTATTAGTGACGGAATGAATGAATGAATAAAATGATAATGGACACAGCATCTCCTATTGTTTACGTTACCTCTATAGGTAGCTAACTAAGGCAACGGTCCTTTGTTTTGTTTACCCACGTGTGTGAGACGGGGAAGCTTGACGTCACAGTATGGGTGATTCACAGCTTAAGCTGCGCGTTGGCTGACCTGGTATATTATAGACCTTGCGCTCAACTAGACCTATGGATTAGCGGTCACCCAGTGAAATTAACGAGCTGCTAAGCTTTTAAGCTTGCCGCACACCAAGCCAGAATGGAACCGCCGCCGAAGCCACCGAAGTCTCAGAACAGAACAGAAACGACGTCCAGCGCACACACTGAGCCAGAAGCCACAGAACGGAACAGAAGCAGAATTTTATATAAACGAAGGAAGTTTTCCTTAATCATAACTGAGTTTTTATTTAATTGATGATACAATGATTAGATAGGGTGTATATCAGTCTTTTATCGAATCCGTAAGCCAGATGTTTATGTTTTCAAAAAAGAAAATAATAATAATAATAATAATTAATAATTACTCCAAAATTCTTTGTATTAAATCATATATCCACATCATTCTTATTAAAGTACATTCGTCAAATTTCTGACATCAGAAAAATATTGGTTGCTATCACACTAACCTCCGAATTCCTCAGCAACCCTCTCCAAAACAACCGCTGCAGTCTTTCTGCGCATGCGCAGCCTGTCAGACCCCACCAACGCTTCAGAAAAAATATCTTTCAAAGAATACTGCGTCGATTCCGGTCTGTTCTGGAGCGTCAGTTCCGTTCTGTTCTGGCCCAGTGTGCGCAGTCAGGTAAGAATGTATGCTTTAGTTTTTATCGGACGTTTCGGTTCTGTTCGGGCGCGTCCATTTGGGCTCAGTGTGCGGCAAGCTTTACTGAACTGTCGTGAAAACAACTAAATCCGTGTAACTTGCCACGTTATACAAACAGTATTTTTTAACCGTGCTATTGATCCAACACCAAAATGCAGTCGTCTCAATTAGTGAAATCTCAGATCGTACGTGGGCAGCCGTGAAGACAAAAATTTCATAAGACGAAAATAGATTTCTACAAGCATCTTGCGTGTTAAACTGTCTGAAATTCAAGATCTTAAATCCTCCCTTTCAGGTCAAAATTCAGACCTCATATACCAGGTTAGTGATTTAAAGAACACAATTGCTACTATTGAGGATAAACTTCACCATCAGGAAGAAGTTGAAAGAATCTTAAGTGAAAATGACCAAGTTATTACTGAGACTGAGGCTTAAATGATCTAGTTCTGTCTGGTCCTGCTTTGCCTGCTCCCCAGCCGAATGATGATACAAGGAGATTAGGCCGGGATCTCCTGTAAAAACAAGTGTACACAATAGAATTTCCCGACCCATTCTTCCTTGAAAAAAGAAGGATTGGCAACAGAAGAGTCGACAGGTCACCAATTAAGAATTATTATTATGTTTCAATATACATTTACATGAAATCTTGCAGTTTCCTTTCATTATTTATTCAGAACCTGTGTAGCTCTCTATTAAATAAAGTTATTTAATCATCACAGATGTTTCACGTCCCTCTTTTTATGGATATTTCCATCATAAGTTTGTTATTAATTGTTGGAATAACTAACTGAATATGCTACTTCACTGTTCTTCACATATCTCTGGGAGCAAAGGCTTAGGAACCATGTGCGCGACCATGGCCTCTTGACCTTTTCCGTCTCTGACCATTGACCAGGCCTTCAATCTCTAGGTGACCGTGTCCCATCTCGACTGAGCAAACTCATTTGGCTCTTGAGTCACGGAACCTCAGATGATTGTGAGGTGTTGGAGGATTGAACTTAGTCTCTGCTTTGATGAAGGGGATACAGTCATATCCAGTCATTATATTGGAAGAAACCAGAACAAACTTTTTTTCCATTGCATACTTTGCTTACTATCGACTGCTTTGTACCTGTCAGATCTAAGAGCATAACATTCTCTTCAATCAAGATTTTTCATGTTTTTGTCTAGGAAAAGTTTTTTATTTTTTTTTTGTTACGCAGGATATTTCAATACTTGTTAATTTTGAAGGTTTTGGCAAATTTAAAATTAATGTAGTCATTTAAATGACTAATATTAACATCCTTACTTTGAGTGGCTTGGTCTGTTCCAAAAATTGGCTATTTCAGATTCCCCCGGAAAGAAGAGCAATTACTATTTTTTTTTAACAATCCGTAGAGCCGAAGATATTTTGTCCTTCCTAGGTCGCCACAAGGTTCACACAACCAGCATGCGAGGACGACAAGAAAAATGACAAGATCATTGCAGAGGCCCCAGTGAACACACACTACTAACATTGGCTGCAGCGTCTTGAGGCGGAGTTATGCTTTGGCTCGAAGGATTCTCCAGCTATTTGGGATTTACTTTGACCTGGATGCCAGTGTTGTTATGGACATCCCTATGGAAGGACCCAACGTAGGGGAAAACTACAGTGTCTCTTTCCTCGTGTGTGGCCCGATCTCAAAAGAGCAACTCATTGGCTCTTGGGTCAAGTAACCTCAGAAGATTGTGAGATGTTGATGGAAGATTGAATTTTGGCTCTGCTTTGATGAAGGGGATACTGTCCTATGTCATATTTGAAAAAACTAGGAAAAAAAATTAACATTTCATAATTTGCTTTGTACCTGTCAGATCTCAGAGCATACTTGTTAATTTTGAAGGTTTTGGCAAATTAAAAATCAATAGTCATTTAAATGACTGATATTAAAATTCTTACTTGGAGGGGCTTGGTTTATTCCCAAAATTGGCTACTTCACCTCCCCCCCCCCCCCCCCGAAAGAGCAATAGTTGTTCTTTTGGAACAACCCGTAGAGCCGAGAATTTTTTGTCCTTCCTATGTTGCCACAATGTTCACACCACCAGCATCCAAGCAGGAAAAGAAAAATGACGTCGAGAGAACTTCATTGCAGAGGCGTTCGTGCACACATACTCCCAACATCCGCAGCAGCGTCTTAAAGAGGGCTTATGCTTTGGCCCGAAGGATTCTCCAGTTATTTGAGCATTACTTTGACCTGGACGTCAATGTTCTTATGGACATCCCCATTGAAGGACCCGACGTAGGAGAGAACCTCGTGTGCGGCTCGATCTCAACAGAGCAACCCACTGGCTCTTGAGTCGAGTAACCTCAGAAAATTGTGAGATGTTGATGGAGGATTGAATTTTGGCTCTGCTTTGATGAAGGGGGATACTGTCATATTATATTTGAAGAAACTATCAAGAACATTTTTTTCAATAGCATAGTTTGCTTTATATCGACTGCTTTGTACCTGTCAGATCTCAGAGCATATTATTAAATCTTCAATAATGATAGTGTTTTTGTCTACGAAAGTATCATGATGTTTCCGCTCTTTTTTTCCAGTTAGACAGGATATTACAATACTTGTTAATTTTGAAGGTTTGCGCAAATCAGTTATTTAAATCACTATACATTAATTGCTTAAGGTTTTGACAAATTAGAAATTAATATAGTCATTTAAATAACCGAAGGATGCCGACATAGAAATCCTTACTTGGAAGGGCTTGGTTTATTCTCAAAATTGGCTACTTCACATTTCCCCCGAAAGCGCACTAGTTGTTCTTTTGGAACATTTCGTAGAGCTGAGGATTTTTTGTCCTTCCCATGTTGCCACATGTTCACACCACCAGCATCTGAGAAGGAAAAGAAAAATGACGTCGAGAGAACTTCATTGCAGGCGCCTTCGTGCACACACAATCCCAACATTCGCTGCAGCATCTTGAACAGGGCTTATGCTTTGGCTCGAAGGATTCTCCAGTTGTTTGAGCATTACTTTGACCTAGACGTCAGTGTTATGGACATCCCGATTGAAGGACACAACGTAGGAGAGAACCATGTCGTCATCCCTGTCCTCTTGTGCCGCCCGATCTCAACAGAGCAACCCATTGGCTCTTGAGTCAAGTAACCTCAGAAAATTGTGAGATGTTGATGGAGGATTGAATTTTGGCTCTGCTTTGATGAAGGGGGATACTGTCAAATTATATTTGAAGAAAATAGAAAGAACATTTTTTTCCATAGCATGGTTTGCTTTATATCGACTGCTTTGTACCTGTCAGATCTCAGAGCATATTATTGAATCTTCAATAATGATAGTGTTTTTGTCTAGGAAAGTATCATGATTCCGCTTTTTTTTTTCTCAGTTATGCAGGATATTACAATACTCGTTAATTTTGAAAGAATTGGCAAATAAGCAATTAATAAATAGTGATTTAAACAAGTGAAGGTTTTGACAAATTAGGAATTAATATAGTCATTCAAATAACCGAAGGATGCCGATATTAAAATCCTTACTTGGAGGGGCTTGGTTTATTCCCAAAATTGGCTACTTCACCTTTCCCCCGAAAGAGTAATAGTTGTCCTTTTGGAACAATCCGTAGAGCCGAGAATTTTTTGTCCCTATGTTGCCACAATGTTCACACCACCAGCATCCAAGCAGGAAAAGAAAAATGACGTCGAGAGAACTTCATTGCAGAGACGTTCGTGCACACACTCCCAACATCTGCAGCAGCGTCTTGAAGAGGGCTTATGCTTTGGCCCGAAGGATTCTCCAGTTATTTGAGCATTATTTTGACCTGGACGTCAATGTTCTTATGGACATCCCCATTGAAGGACCCGGCGTAGGAGAAAACCGTGTTGTCGTCAATGTCCACGTGTGGGGCCCGATCTCAAAAGAGCAACTCATTGGCTCTTGAGTCAAGTAACCTCAGAAAATTGTGAGATGATGGATGATTGAATTTTGGCTCTGCTTTGATGAAGGGGGATATTGTCATATTATATTTGAAGAAACTAGAAAGAACATTTTTTTCCATTGCATAGTTTGCTTTACATAGACTGCTTTGTACCTGTCAGATCTGAGCATTTTATTGAGTCTTCAATAAAGATCATGTTTTTGTCTAGGAAAAGATAATGATGTTTCCGCTCTTTTTTTCAGTTATGCAGGATATTACAATACTTGTTAATTTTGAAAGATTTGGCAAATAAGCAATTAATATATAGTGATTTAAATAACTGATGGCTTTGACAAATTAGGAATTGATATAGTCTTTTAAATAACCGAAGGATGTCTATATTAAAATCCTTACTTGGAGGGGCTTTATTTATTCCCAAAATTGGCTATTTCAGATTTTCCCCGAAAGAGCAATAGTTGTTTTTTTGGAACAACCCGTAGAGCCGAGGATTTTTTGTCCTTCCTATGTTGCCATAATGTTCACACCACCAGCATCCGAGAAGGAAAAAAAAAATGAAGTCAAGAGAACTTCATGGCAGAAGCACTCGTGCGCACACACTCCCAACATTCGTTGCAGCGTCTTGAGGGCTTATGCTTTGGCTCGAAGGATTCTCCAGTTGTTTGAGGTTTACTTTGACCTTGACGTCAATGTTGTTACGGACATCCCCATGGAGGACTCTGACGTAGGAGAGAAACATGTTCTCGTCTGTCCTCGTGTGGGGCCCGATCTCAGAGCAAATCATTGGCTCTTGGGTCAAGTAACCTCAGAAGATTGTGAGATGTTGATGGAGGATAGAATTTTGGCTCTGCTTCGATGAAGGGGATACTGTCATATGTCATTATATTGAAAGAAATCAGAATTTTTTTTCTTTTTTTTTTTGCATTGCATAGTTCACTTTATATAGACTGCTTTATACCAGTCAGATCTCAGAGCATAGTATCGAGTCTTCAAAGATGTCTCGTGTTTTTGTCTGGGAAAAGTTCATGTTTCCGCTCTTTCTTTTCTTTAGATATGGAGAAGATTACAATACTCGATAATTTTGAAGGTTTTTGGCAAATAAGCAATTAATATATAGGAATTTAAATAAGGTTTTTACAAATCAGGAATTAATATATGGTCATTTAAATAACTGAAGGATTCCGATATTAAAATCTCTACTTGGAGGGCCTTGGTTTATTCCCAAAATTGGCTATTTCAGATTTCCCCCGAAAGAGCAATACTTGTTCTTTTATAACAATACGTGAAGCCGAGGATAAGTTGTCCTTCCTAGGTCGTCACAATGTTCACACCACCAGCATCCGAGAAGGAAAAGAAAAATGACATTGAGAGAAGTTCATTGCAGAGGCGCCCGTGAACACACTCCAAACATTTGCTACAGCGTCTTGAAGAGGGCTTATGCTTTGGCTCGAAGAATTCTCCAGTTGTTTGAGGTTTACTTTGACCTTGACGTCAATGTTGTCTTAGACATCCCCATGGAAGGACCCGACGTAGGAGAGAACCATGTTGTCGTCTCTGTCCTCGTGTAATCCGTCACTTGGATAAAAGCAGTGGGGACACCACATGGTCCCAAATACTCATAAAAGCAGGAATGGAAGTCCCCATAGGGTACACAAGACTCCTTTTACTTCGCCAACAAAAACTAGAGAAATGAGATTTTCAAACACTATGGATTAAACTGTAGCTGCCAGGCATAGGAAGAAAACTGGGGCCTACTTTAAGTGAATTCCTCCCTTTGGTGAAAAATCTCTCTCTCTCTCTCTCTCTCTCTCTCTCTCTCTCTCTCTCTCTCTCTCTCTCTCTCTCGAGAGAGAGAGAGAGAGAGAGAGAGAGAGAGAGAGAGTGTTAAATGAGAATGCAATTAAACTATGACCATTGAGTGAGGAGTTCCATTTAAAAGTAACCAACTTTGATTACCCTTAAGAAAGATACATACCTTTACACTTTGGGAAGTATATTGAACTTAATAACTCCGGAGAATTGCTTAGTGTATAAGGCGTGAGGTATCACTTTATTAAATGGAAAACAGTTTGTTTCCAACATAGCTTACAAACAAATGGAACGGTCTCTCTGCTATCATTTTCATTTGTGAATTGTTTTGGGTCCTAATTATACTCAATCATACACGAAAAGCTGGGAATGTTTTCCTTTGTTGGCCAGTGGAAAAAAGTATAAGGGAATATTGCATATAAGGATACGAAAAGATCTCTGGATATACTGTATATATATGCCCAATTTAAGGTTGTGGTGGCCTGGAGGTAGCATCCTTGCTTGGTGATTGCCAGACTAAGGTTAGTCTCTCCCTCAGACTCTTTAGTTCCTTTGGTCGCTGCATCCTCACCATCCTTGTGAGCTAAGGATGGGGGTTTGGGGGAGCCTATAGGTCTATCTGCCAAGTCATCAGCAGCCACTGCTTGGCCCTCCTTGGTCCTATCTTGGGTGGAGAGGGGGCTTGGGCACTGATCATATGACATATGGTCAGTCTCCAGGGCATTGTCCTGCTTGATAGAGCTATGTCACTGTCCCTTGCCTCTACCATTCATGAGCGGCCTTTAAACCTTTAAATTGCGAAGTAGAAATTAAGTAAATCAAATTATTTTGTTATCAAAAGGAAAGTTCCCTTTCATGACATTTGAAAAATCCAGCGGTTTCTGGGTTGAAAATACTGGTTTTGGTGACTTGTCTGGGGGGTTTTAACATGTCATAATTGGCAACCCTGTTTCCTTTGCCAAAAAGCCAAACTAGAGAAGTGCTCATGTGTGCAGACAGCTTGTATTCGGAGATGGAATTCAGGACTTTGAAGAATCAAATCCTGAATTGATCTTGACCTGGTTACGAATCGGACGTGTCATCTATTCTCCTGACTTCTCGTTCCACTAGACCTATGGATTAGCGGTCACCCCTGTGAAACTAAAGAGTTGCTAAACGTTTGCTGAACTGCCGTGAAAATAACCAAGTCCGTGTCCCTTTCCACGTCGTACGAACAGTGTATTTTCTTCTGTTGTCTTATTTAGCTGTGCTATTAATCCAACACCCAAAATGCCATCATCTCAAGAAGTAGTGAATTCTCAGATCGTAAGTGGCCAACTGCTGAAGACGAAAATTTCAAAAGACGAAAATGGAGTTCTCCAAGCATCTTTTGTGTTAACCCTGGATAGGTACGATGGGTCGTTTGCGACCCCGAGCGTCAAAAAAAAACAGGTTTTTCTCACGTGACTCACCAACGTGACTGAATTTGTGGGTGATCGACCTGCAGGAGGTGTCTCCCCTACACGCTCTAGTAGTGTCCAGATGTGCATTGCTGTAGCTGTACTCCTTCCCCGATTTCTGAGCCGCGTCGGGGTCGTTCGCGTCCAAGTTTACCCTTCTAAGGTAGTTTGCATAATTATCAAAGTTATTACGTATTATGAAATTGTCGTAGAATGGTGCAACTTGTATAGGTTATCAGTTGTGGAAAGTCTTGGTGGATTGTTTGGCTACCATGTGCATGTTTTTTTTTTTTAGTTAAAATGTCGTTCATCACCACGAGGACCATTTTACCGCGAGTGCCCCTTTTTCATTTTTTTTCATTTTTTTGCCAAGTCATTTTTCCGTAAGATATTGCCAAATAGTGTCGTAAAACTTTTGCTTGTTTAGTGTTGGAAAGTGTGTCTAGATGATCTGGCTACCCATGCATGACTTTGTTTTTGTCAGATACGACGTAGTTATTGGTATATTGGGTATTTAACTGCGGTTACCAATTTCTGTTTTTTTTCAATATTTGTAAAAATTACTACGTAGTAAGGAATTGCCGTATATTATTCATTTTTTTTTCATGTTTATGTGTTAGAAAGTGTGCCTTGATGGTTGGGCTAACACGTGCATGTCTTTTTTTTTATCTGAGATGTCGTATATTAGAATGTCGGGCATTTTACCGCGAGTGTCCCTTTTTCATTTTTTTTTCATTTTTTTGCCAAGTCATTTTTCCGTAAGATATTGCGAAATAGTGTCGTAAAACTTTTGCTTTTTTAATGTTGGAAAGTGTGTCTAGATGATCTGGCTACCCATGCGTGATTTTGTTTTTGTCAGATACGACGTAGTTATTGGTATATTGGGTATTTAACTGCGGTTGCCAATTTCTGTTTTTTTTCAATATTTGTAAAAATTTACTACGTAGTAAGGAATTGCCGTATATTATTGATTTTTTTTTCATGTTTATGTGTTAGAAAGTGTGCCTTGATGGTTGGGCTAACACGTACATGTCTTTTTTTTTTATCTGAGATGCCGTATATTAGAATGTTGGGCATTTTTCCGCGAGTGCCCCTTTTTATTTGTTTTGCATTTTTTTGCTTAGTCATGTTACCGTAAGGAATTGGCAAGTAGTGTCGCAAAACTTATATTTTTATAGTGTTGGAAAGTGTTTCTAGATGATCTGGCTACCCATGCCTATTTTTTTTTAGCCAGATATGGCGTATATATAAGTATGTGTTCGATTTTCCTGTGATTGCCATTTTTTCCTTTTTTCCCATTTCTTTCAAAATTACTACGTACTAAGGAACTATCACAGAGTAATATTTCATTTATATGTTTATTTGTCGGAAAATATGCCTTGATGGTTTGCCTAGCACGTGGCTGAAATTTTTTTTTTCTGAAATGCCGTATATTAGAATGGCCATTTTTCCACGAGTGCCCCTTTTTATTTGTTTTGCATTTTTTTGCTTAGTCATGTTACCGTAAGGAATTGGCAAGTAGTGTCGCAAAACTTATAATTTTATAGTGTTGGAAAGTGTTTCTAGATGATCTGGCTACCCATGCCTATCTTCTTTTTTTAGCCAGATATGGCGTATATATAGGTATGTGTTCGATTTTCCTGTGATTGCCATTTTTTCGTTTTTTCCCATTTCTTTCAAAATTACTACGTACTAAGGAACTATCACAGAGTAATTATTCATTTAGATGTTTATTTGTCGGAAAATGTGCCTTGATGGTTTGCCTAGCACGTGGCTGAGTTTTTTTTTTTCTGAAATGCCGTATATTAGAATGTTAGCCATTTTTCCGCGAGTGCCCCTTTTTATTTGTTTTGCATTTTTTTGCTTAGTCATGTTACCGTAAGGAATTGGCAAGTAGTGTCGCAAAACTTATATTTTTATAGTGTTGGAAAGTGTTTCTAGATGATCTGGCTACCCATGCCTATCTTTTTTTAGCCAGATATGGCGTATATATAGGTATGTGTTCGATTTTCCGGTGATTGCCATTTTTTCGTTTTTTCCCAATTCTTTCAAAATTACTACGTACTAAGGAACTATCACAGAGTAATGATTCCTCTAGATGTTTATTTGTCGGAAAATTTTGTTTACTTTTTTTTTGATTGAATATCATCAAAATTTTTTTAGCTAAAATATTGTTTTACATTTTTTTTTTCGATTTTATTTCCCTTCAAAAAAATTTTTTTGGGTCAGAATTTTAATTTTATAGTCGTAAAATAATCGACAATTATCCAGCAACCCACCATACAATTTTTATGCATATCCAATAATAATTAGATTAGTAAATAACACCTTGAAATTGACATACCCTTCCTACATTTCAAGTGGCAGATTAGGGAGTCTGAGTCAGTGTGGTTGGCGGCCATTTTGTGGACATATCCGAAGCGTAAGCTGCCCTATCTATATATATTCTTGTTCCCTATAGAATTTGTGATATTTTGGTATATTTTTACCTGCATAAATATCATATTATATATTAAATATATGTATTTTTTTACGAAATTTCTAAGTACTCAAAAAATTACCTTTAGATATGGCCCCTGATATAAATGTAATTTACAAAATAATGAAGATTTTTTTACATATTTCTATTTTAGGATAACATATGTTTATTCCCTAAAAAAATTAGCCACTTCCTATTTCATTTGGGTACCCAAAAAAATTCATGAAATTTGGACAAATTTTTTTGGCCAAAAAAAGTTACCCTTTTTTTCTCATTTCAGATCTTCACCTCCATGGGTCTGACTTCATCCAAAATACATCAAGATGTGTCCTAAACATTCAAGAATCAATTCCTAAAAGGATTTGTGTATATATGTATAAACTTTTTTTTTATGAATTTTTATGTCAGGTCTTTTTTTTTCTACTTAATTTTTTAAAATATTTATAATAAATAGTTTTTCTGCAGATGAGTAGTATTTATCTTTACAGTTGTTTTAAGCATTCATTGAAGTTTTTTTGGCAAAAGAAAAAAGGAGGTTACTGCAAAAACTGATTTTTCAAGAATTTTTTTTGGCGTCGGGGTCGTTCGCGTCCGAGTATACCCTTAAAGGGGTGTCCGAGGAGCGTACCTATCCAGGGTTAAACTCGCATCCCGATCTGAGTGCTGAAATTCAAGATCTTAAATTCTCCCTTTCCGGTCAAATTTCAGACCTCATATACTAGGTTAGTGATTTAAAGAACACAATTGCTACTATCGAAGAAAGGGTGACTGCTGCGTTTGAGGATAAACTTCGTCACCACCAGGAAGAAGTTGAAAGAATTTTAAGTGACAAAGACAAAATTATTGCCGATCTCACGAATAGAGTTGCGTCATTGGAGTCCAGACCTAACATAACAAAGGAGATGGAAGTTCTCGAGGAGAAGATAGAAGAGACCGAGGCCCAAATGATCTGCAATGATCTGGTTCTGTCTGGTCCTGCTTTGCCTGCTCCCCAGCCGAATGAAGATACAAGGAGATTAGGCCGGGATCTCCTAGAGAAGTGCTTACAGAAGAAATTTCCCGACCACTTCATCCTTGAAGGAAGAAAGATTGGCAAGAGAGGAATCGATGGGTCACCAATTAACCACAACATTTTGCTGAAAGTGATGTCACGGGCTGTAAAGTCAGACAGGAGACATTCCTGTTTGCAACATAAAAATGATACTGCAAAAGGACTTTTCATAAACGAAGCTCTGACTCTGAAACGCGATAGCCTTTACTACGAACTTCGGCAAGTGAAAAGACAACAACTGAACGGTCTCTTCTTGCATACGCGTGATGGTGTCATCAGAGTTAAAACATCTCGAACGGGTAACACCTTCGCCATCCGAACCCGCAAGGACCTGGACCTGTTTTATAATAGTACTGGGCTCAGTGCCCCTTAGTGAATTTCAAAATGAGTTCTGTACATTATTTTGCAGCTGCTTATGAGTAAACTCATTAGTTTTTCATTTTTTTCATTTAATTGATTCTTTTGATTCGATTTTAAATTGTTTTCTTCGTATTACTTGATTAAATACTCTTAATTATTTAGATTGCCTTAAATTACTTTTATTACATTCATCACCATTATTATAAATTTATTATTTGCATCCTTTCACAATAGCACTTTTAACTTATTTTTTTCTCTGTCTTTCATAACTATTCTCATTTTATACAGCCGTAAATATTTCATTATTATAAGCCTGAAGTGTAATTTTAGTTCCCTTCTAATTATCTGTTCATATTATTTAATATTTCCCATTTATGAATTTTGTTAATTTTATGAATGCTAATCCTGTCAATCATGCTGATCCTGATGAGAACCTTGTAGATTTTGTGAATGCAGCCGATCTATTTTCCTGTAAATATTATACCATTGATACTTTTAATGATTCTCTCCCTGATCATATGCGGCAATGCCTTTCGCTAATAAGCCTTAACATTAGAAGTTTCAAGAAAAATCACGACGAATTTATTGGTTATTTGAAAAATTGCAATCATGAATTTGACATTAATAGTGCTAACTGAAACTTGGGCTAAGCAAGAAACACATTGCATGAATTTACTTCCAAGGTATAATGCTTTTCATAATTATCGTGAGGGCCGGAGAGGTGGGTGTGAACATTTTTGTTAAAGATTCACTTTTGTTTAAACCTCTCGATGAGTTAAGCATATCTACAGATAATTTTGAAAGTGCCGGGGCTACAGTTTCTGTTCCCAATTTCTCTCATTCTGCTATTATCTTATGTTATAAAGGCGTCCAGGAGGTGACGACAATATATTTTTTTTTAACTCGCTAGAGGCGGTACTAAAAAGTTCAGGTATCTCTTCTGGGAATACTGTTGTCACAGGGGATTTTAACATCTGCCTAATGAGGGAAGGGGAAAGCGAGACCACACGGAGACTGGACAACACAATGAGGTCTTTCGAATACTTCCTCTTCTTCTTGGGGTATTAAAGCCAACACTTGTTGTTGGCACTTTCGAATACCAACCATCAATGACTAGGCCTACCAGAATCGGGTCAAATGACTCTTTCCTGTATCGATCACATTTGGGCCAATAATAACCTCGTTAGTAACTCTGGGATATTTTTAGCCGATATCACTGATCATTTCCTAATTTTCGGTAGCCTTTTAATGCCTGCACTAAGCAGCATGAATGACAAAATAAGAATTCAATTTAGAGACATGTGCCAAATTAATGATAGAAAATTTACAGAACTACTCCGGGGTAGAGACTGGTCAGCAGAATATGGTCACGCCTCCTTAAATCCTCACGTAAGTGTGTCCTCTTTCAGTGACAAGATTGACAGTTTCTTCAATGAGTGTTTTCCCCTAAAAACCAAATGTTAGTGTTAAAAGATTGATGAATATGTGGATTTCCAAAGGACTTCTTAAATCAATTAATATTAAACAATCTGTACCGAAGAATGAAATTGGGTAATTATAGTAGCCAACAGTACAACAACTATTGTAATCTGTTATGTACATTAATACGCAAGGCAAAGAAAAACTATTTTGAGAGTACTTTTGACCAACTCCGTCGAGATGCCAAAAATCTTGGGACTTAATCAACTCGTCACTAAGACCTGGCAGAAAAAAAAAAAGAGTAGCTCACTCAGAAAACCGATTCAAAACGGGTTAACCATTACGGACACGAAACAAATTGCAAATGCTTTTAATCTTCATTTCTCTACAATAGGCGTTACTCTAAAGGTGCGATTAGATTGTAGAGTTTTTTCCGAGAGTTGCTCTCAGACAGCTGCTCTATGGAATGTAAACAGGCTGTAGAGGACTCTCCGAGATTTTCTCTCTACTCTCGCGAGTGTTTCTCTTCTCTCGCGCATGCTACAGTCTAAACACTCTAGACAGCACGCTCGTAGAGCTAGGTTGTAGCTCTCCACTCTCTCCAGAGAATATTCAGATCTCTGAAAGTTTTCGTTACTCTCGCGAGAGAACATGTGCCAAAAAAGTGGAATAAAAACCAAACAATTGCATTAATTCAGCAATACGAGAAATTTCCTGAACTGTGGAATGTGACTTTGCTTGAGTACAGAAACAAAGAGCTGAAAATTAGTAAAATTAAAGGAATAGATGAAAACTTGGGAATTAGCAAAAAAGAAATTACAAGGAAATGGCACAATATCCGGAGTCTATTGTGTACTGAAGCTAGAAAATTAAAGAAGAAAAAATATGGGAGTAGAGCGGAAGAAATAATTAGTGTAAAAAAAATAAGAAATAAAAAAATAAAACACTACCCACAAACACACACACACACACACACACACACACTTCAATACCCGTTATTTTTAACGAGCACGTGCACTAGATTATTTGTTATTATTATTTGAAAAAAAAATATATTAGATATATTTAATTCAAATAAATGCTTAAAATTTACATATTTAATCTAAATATTTGAATTTAACGGGAACGTGCAGTAGATTATTTGTGTTATTATTATCAAAAATAAAAATATTAAATACATTTCATTTAAATAAATTATTAAAATTTAAATATTTAATTTAAATATTTGGATTTAACGGGCACGTGCACTAGTTACTTTGTATTTATACGTTATGCTTTCTTATCCTAACCAACCCTCCCTCACTTACTTACTGCTCACTCCAGCATTTTTTTTGTTTACACAGTGTTATATAAAACTTTTTATTTCTTCAGGAACTGCCTAGCTCTGAATTGATCTGGAAACGGGAATCAACTAGAGCAATCTGAAAGTATTAATTTGGAAATAGGAACCCCCAAACATACGAAGTTCTTATAGCTCGATGTATCTTCCTCCAACAATTTTCTAAATAATTTTGCATGTGCTTCATCTTCTCCCCTTTTGCTTATCCATTTTCAGACCCACATACTTCTTTTCCTTTTCTTTTTCACTTCGTTCATAATTATTAATGCAGCAGCAACACGGTACTTTTGAGACGTGCTCTCTCAACCCTCGCTAGTTGTCGACTGGCACTGGCTCCAGTGTAAATAGATGCGCGAGAAATCTTACCCGACTCTCAGACACTTTCTCTCGCGACACTCACTCACAACTCTCGGAGAGAAAAACTTGCTGGTAGTATAAACACGCTGTAGAGAAAGTCGCGCGAGAGTAGCCGTCTCTCGGGAGAGTTTAATCTCCAGTCTAATCGCACCTTAAGGGATGCTTTACCTCAAAATATTAACTTACATTTCCATCCCTATTTGCCTCCCTCAAATCAACAGTATTTTTTTTTACCCCTTCATCTCCATTTGAAGTGATAAACATTATAAAAAAACAAAAACAAAAAAGCAAATATTCATTCTCCTCCTACAAGATTATATAAAAACAATGCTAACCTACTTGCCTTTCCTATATCTATGCTATTCAACCGTTGTTTAGATGCTGGTATAGATATAGGAAAGGCAAGTAGGTTAGCATTGTTTTTATACAATCTAGTAGGAGAATGAATATTTGCTTTTTTGGTTACTATCGAATAAATTGACCCTAAATGAGAGAAAAACGTATTTCATAATATTTTCTTTGAGCAAAGTTCCCGGTAACAAGAGTTGCAATAGGAAATCACACTCTTGACCAGAAGTCCAGCGGAAAATTTTTAGGAGTAATGTTTGACAATAAATTAACCTTCAGTAAGCATGTGGATATGATAGTCAATAAAATGTCCAAAGTTACAGGTATCATATATAGGCTAAAGGATTATTTCCCGCTATATATATTAAAACAACTCTACCACTCTTTAATATCTCCTCATCTAAATTACTGCATTACAGCGTGGGGGAGTTGCAGTAGAAACGTCCTGCAACCGCTAATCATTATGCAAAAAAAAAAAAAAACTGGTGAGAATAATAACTTCGAGTGATTATTTAGCTCATACATCACCTCTATTCCGGTCTCTCTCGATTCTGAAGTTGGAGGACACCTACAAACTCTCCTTAATGAATTTGATGTTTCAAACACTTTCGCTGCATCAATATCCATCCATTAGACAAAAAATAATTCAGGTACAATCAGCACACCAATATGGAACAAGAGATTAACTTAACTCTTCCCTTCGTACGTGTAAAGAAATGTGAACAGTTTTATCTCTATCAGGGAGTTTAACAATGGAATACTCTGCCTGCTTATCTTAAGGCATTGCTTAGCATTCGATCCTTTAAAAAATCATATACTAATATGTTATTATCTGTGTACTAAGTTTTATTAGGAGACATTTCTTCATGACCTAACCATTAATGCACATTATAATGTTCTTAACTCTTATATTGTTTATTGCTTGTATATATTTGTAATTCTAGCATATCTATAATATCAATGTTTAAATTCAAAATTTGCACTGTTTATTATACCACCCTTCTTTATTATATGAATATACATTTCCATTTATTTTTTGGCAAAAAATCTCATTTATATATATCTATGTGTATGTGTATGTATATGTACATGTGTATATGTATGTGTATATGTATATACTTATGCATATGTATGTGTGTATTTAGTTTATCTATATCAATATTTACTTTTTATAATTTTTTTTTAATTGATATTATATTATTTGTATTATTGCCCGAAGAGCTCTGCTCCACATGGGCTTGGACAGTCTTTTTTTTCTTTTTTTTTTGTAAATATTTAGTATGTAAATATGTTTTTGTCCAATAAACATTATTATTATTATTATTATTATCATTATTATGATTATTATTATATGTGTGTGCGCGCGCGCAAGCATAGCTAATTTTCACCACTATGCAGCATATTGCACAAACAGTAAAATTGTATAAATGAACTATAAAAATTGACAAAGCTATACAATGTAATTATATAGGCATATCTTTCAATATAATATATATATATATATATATATATATATATATATACATAATATTACTTATGTATATTAATTTGATATAATAAATTTGCCAAAAATGTAGTGTCCTAAAGATTCAGCAAATGTTTACAGGAAATTCTCGAAGCCTTCGGATAAGACTAACGAAAGGCCTACCTTCCTCAAACCCTCCCTGACAAATAACAGATAAACATCGAAAGGTCTAAATCCACAACTACTTTTAAAACTAATTTACTTTCATTCGATCTTTTTCTAACTTTGAATTGTCGCCCATATCAAATGACTCAAAGTTTTAGAAATTTGTCAAGCAGAGTTCATGCTTTTAATTTGGTCAAAAACATTGATAAATAGGCTTAAATAATCAGCAATAAAAACAATAATTGGTATGTATTTGCGAAGACCTGGCAGTGTTTACTCGTGAAATGGGACAAACAAGTCTCTCCTTGTAGGCCTATTTACTCCCGACTACATGAAGATAAGATATGAAACAGGATCCCAGTCTTATCCTTAGTAAGAAATGCATCCAGTATATGAAAGCATATGACTCTCCAACGACAAAAATATAATCGCAAAATATATTTGCTTAAGCCTAAAATGGCACCGCGGTAGCTAATCTCTTAAAGAATTAAACAACGTAAACTACACCAGAAAGCTCTATGGGTAAACATGTTTATTCGACAGATGTTCAGGGCTCTTCGGGCTGGACTAAGTACCGTTACAAGATGGCGGAGAGGGGGGGGAGGGGCCTTGACGTTAAGAGTATTCGAGGGGATTGAATGGGGGGGGGGGGGGGGAGTACAGAAGAGACAGGGGCCAATCGAGGAAAACTGATCTTTGACCACTCCGGAGTTACCAAATGTTATAAATTCGAGGAACCACAATCGGGTGGGTCATTCTTCCAGTTCTGAAGGAACAAGGAACGTCAACTGACTTCACTGCTGTTCGTGATAGCAAGAGCCCCTGCGAAAGGAAGCAAAACTAAGAACACCGAGAAAAATCCCCAAGAAGTTGATAGAGAAAGAAGTTCAGCCTGACACCGAGAACTACAAATTTTTAATTCGCTGTCTGGAGTCTCACAGTCTAGGCCTACCACAATTAACAATAGAAGGTAAGAAGGCTTTTGTTGAATTATAAAAACTTTAATAGTATACCTTTACCACGCCGCTTGTGCATTTATATCATCCGATGTATTTAATTTATAATGAGATCTCAATCTAGTACACTTTGATTGTAACTTCAAAAATGAACTTGGTTATTACAAAGACTTGCTTTATGAAAAAAAAAAAAAACACTCTTCATCCACAAACTCCCTTATATACTATACCCAATTTGAAACTTCTACAAATCAAACTGACAGAATTGGAAAAAATTCCATTGAAGTTTCCATAATCTGAACTCAAGAACTAAAAAAGTAAAGTCATGTGTTTTTTCCTATACAAACAAACCCCCGTCAATAGAAAAAAAAATTGTTAAGGGCTGTAATGCCGGGCAATCTGAACGAACGAAATTAAAATGGTTTCTTCTTCGTTGAAAGAAAGTTTTGTTTTTATACATCAAATATAATGGAAAATTAATCGCCAAAAAGAAAGCAACACTTGACGGACGGAGTCAAGAGACAAAAAGACCTGGAATCCTAAATGCACCAAGATATCGCTCGTTTGCGACAAGGTCGTCATAACTCAAAAAAAATAGCTATTATTCAGGAGAGCCATTAAAACACTCATATTAATGTATGTCGTTAGGACTTTTAGCGCCTCTTGCGATCAATTTTTTAGCTACAATTATGACACTTTTACCAAAAAAAATCAGCATTTGAAGATGAATATGTCTATATGGATTACTTAAAAAGAAATTTTATGAGTTATGACGTTGTTGTCGCAAGCGAGCGATATTCAGAACTGCAGATCTCCTCAGTGGCAGAGATTCATATCAGTAGCCTGTTTATACAAACCACTAAGGAAATGCAGAAAATAATGAGGCAGAAAGGAGAAGCTTCAAATGAAGAAATGGAAGTTGAATCTCACTAAAATCTATCGAAACTATAATATTCTAACTACATATTTTCCGTTGTTACCGCATCCAATAAAGAGAATCTACCTGGACGTAGCAATTCTCCTACCAATACAAATGCCACTTTCATAATCACTGATTCAAAGTTATGTATTAAATTGAAGACTTATAATGAAAATAACATTTCCTAAATTACAGATATCTTTATCCCTCATTCATTCTAAAGGTTAACAATCCTATAAACATGTTACTAATAGAAGCATTGGCGAGATTAAAAAAGATATTTTGATTAATAGAATTTAGCCATTATTTCTTGCTTCATATATTGCACTGCTGAGGAAATTATTTTCCTTTGATATTGGTTTCCATATAAATTTTCCGAAGATTAAAATATGATTATACTCTATAAAATTTTACTCGTGTAGGATATTAGACTGAATGTTTAGAGCCTGAACAAACACCAAACTGTCTGTAGTGCCAAATTCTTTTTCTTCAAAAAACAAATACAGAACCATTTTTTCGAGTCTTTTAAATGCCACTGTGAAATTCAACTGCATTCCAAATTAAAAAATTCATATGGAATTTTTTTCAATATAAGTTAGATATTTTGAGACCATGAATGTTTATTCTATCTATCTATCTATCTATCTATCTATCTAGAGAGAGAGAGAGAGAGAGAGAGAGAGAGAGAGAGAGAGAGAGAGAGAGAGAGAGAGAGAGAGAGAGAGAGAGAGCCAAATTACTGTAAAGTAACTTGATGGTGTGAGTAAAGATTCTCTCTCTCTCTCTCTCTCTCTCTCTCTCTCTCTCTCTCTCTCTCTCGAGAGAGAGAGAGAGAGAGAGAGAGAGAGAGAGAGAGAGAGAGAGAGTGAGAGAGAGAGAATCTTTACTCACACCATCAAGTTACTTTACAGTAATTTGGCTCGCTCTCTCTCTCTCTCTCTCTCTCTCTCTCTCTCTCTCTCTCTCTCTCTCCTTTGATTACTAAGAATCATATGAACCTGCTTAATAAGCAACGAAATGAGATTCCATCCCAACAATCCTTTCGAACACTACGTCAAAAGGGCTACTCAATTAGATCAAGTAGTAGGTCTGGCTTAACCTTAGAAATACCAACGAGGGCAGCAAATTAGGATACAAATTTCTTTTAAAAGAACACTGAAGATCTATAAGTGTCTTGGAAATACCAATATTTCATGATGCACTGAATATCACAAGAACATGTCCAGCCTTCAAACATTTTTTTCCCGCTTTCATTAAATCTAGACTGTGCACATAAATGAACTAATTCTTTCACAGTTAGCTTAAATTTTCATTACAAATTTCAAAATGTTAAGTAAAATAATGAATAGGGTGGAATATAGTTCGATAGTTTTATAATCCTGAATAATGCTCATGAAATTTTCTATCATCTAGCAATCTAGAAGCATACATATGACAGAAATGGAAGATTGAAACGACTTTCATCTTTACAGAAAATCCACATCACCAAGAACTATGGCACACACAATCCACTGCAATCAAACAGCAGCAGTCATGATGCACAATTACCTGGTGGAACTTAGAAGCATGGATGCAAACGAAATTCTGAGTTACATAGCTGAAATTGGAGAGCCACATCCAGAGGATCTGTTCTACCCACCAGAAGGAAAGAACGAATTCACTTCCACTGAGCTGATTTATGAAGGTGACGATCACTACAAGCAGGGAGAATGGAGGATGGCTTTGGAGAAATATAACTACAGCATCTTAAATTCCCTCCACCCAGTTGTGAATGACCGGTCTGTCTATCAAGATGGAAATGAAAGGGACAAGTTTGATTTCCCTACAACAGATCCTGCGCAGTACGGGGGAGTAGATAAAAAGCAGTGCCGTGCCTTACCAGTGGCATTTGCTCGTAGATCTGCCATTTTGTTTGATGCAAAACAATACATCAAGTGCCTAGAAGATATCGACCTAGCTTTAGAGTACGACTACCCTGAAAAAATGCACTATGTATTGGATCAAAGAAAGTGCAAGTGTATAGCAAGAATGCAAGATAAATTCTCATCTACACTTTGGCACTTTGATTTATTCTATGAGAAGATCTCCTTACCCTATGACACAGACATTATCACTCCGCCAAAAGATTCATACGACTTGAGAGCTTTAAGGAATCTCTTTGCTCAAAAACCCAAAAGGAGAAAGCCCCTTTTACGCAAAGCAAACCCCAACATACCATCCCTCAGCAGTGCCGTCAAAGTGATTGGCACAATACCCGAAAGTAGACGCGTCATCGCTACAAGAAACATCTTACCAGGTAAATATACCTTTCCTGTAAGTTACTGAAAGACTTAATTACTAAATGGAACATAATATCCAGGTAATTTTACTTGTGCTGTGTATTACAAATAGGAGTCTTTGCTACAACAAACATCCTGTCAGGTGAAGAAACTATCAGTACTAAAGAGATTGTTGCTACATAAAACTCTACGTTACAAATAGCTACGAAAAAAATCTCTTACTAGGCGACTTTAGAGGCAATGAATGTTAGAGAGCGCATGATATAAGAAAAATTCTATCCGATGATTATATTTCATACAGTGTTACAAATATATTGCCACAAAAAAACATCGACCAAGTGTGTTACAGACAGTATTGGTACTCTCAACATTTTACTAGGTAAATATATTCATACGGCATTGTAGAGTAATTAGATTGGTCAGTCCTAGGAGAAACATTGAACTCGTTAATATACAGTTGAACGAAGGAATTCCTGACAAATTTTTCTGTAGGAAGTACACCCAGCCACACCCATACTGTGATGCAAGTTCCTGTACTTGCTCTTCCCACATCAGATTTTTTGTTATTTGCCGCAAGTAAGGGTGTGACATGATGCATTTCTTCACAGGAAAGGGACTCCTGCGTTCAATATACCTTCTCGCTGCCAACTGTTTTAATATCGAATTTCTTTTAATTAAGAATTTCTTTGCTATCTCATAAATTAATACATTTTACACTTTAATATTTATTCATTCAAATCTTGGGGAAAACATTTTTTGCAATAGGCAAAATTCTTGAATAAACTTTCCTTGATCCAACCTTAAAATCCTCTTTTTACTATTTTCCATAGGTGAAGTATTGGGAGTGGAGCGAGCCTATGCCTGCTCCATACTTTCTCTTGATAAGATGGTTTGCTCTACGTGCCTTAATGAAACTATGACACCTCTCCCGTGCCCAGGATGTCCCGAGGTAGGTACAATTAAATATTCATAGTATTTGAAAGCATATTGTGTATGAAAATGTACAAAAGGTTAATTTTTAGGATGTACCTAAAATATTACCCCCAATGTGATAAATATGAATGTCATTGAAAAACTAATCAACATATTGCCAGCTTTTTTTCTGCTGACCAGTTAGAACTAGTCAAATCTCAACCATTA
Source organism: Palaemon carinicauda (assembly GCF_036898095.1). NCBI lineage: Eukaryota > Metazoa > Arthropoda > Malacostraca > Decapoda > Palaemonidae > Palaemon > Palaemon carinicauda. The sequence goes on from NC_090755.1 coordinate 8,457,573, forward strand.
GAACAAGACATTCAAGATAACTACTCTGAACTAGCTTCTCCACTAACCCTTCCCTTGCTGACAAATTGATAAAATATTCTCAGGTTATTCCTGAATAAACTTTAAAATTTCTAAATATACTCATGAGCAACAATTGAGAAGTCTCTTTAAAGCATCCAGTGCTGCAACACTGGCTAAAGTTTTATTAGCAATAACAAGCCTAAAGATCTCTGAAAATTCCCGCCAGATTTACAAAGATTTAAATCCTTTACAAATTTATTCTCTCCTTAGGTAATGTTCTGTAGCAAGACATGCAGAGCAAGAGGTCTAGCCGAAGACCACTGGTTGGAATGCAAGCTTTTTACATCCGTGGAAGAAGAAGAGCATACATCTTTGCTATTAGCCTTCAAGATGCTCAAGAATTTTGTAAATTGGCAATACGAAGAGTTGTTCAGGGATATGATGGTTGATTTTTGTATGAGAACGGAACAAACTCTAGGTTTCAACAAATACGGTTTATACAAATCTACTTCATTCTTATCTCTGTATTACCTGCATCACGACAGAAAGCCCTGGACCATGTCAACTCTGTTCTACAACTGTCTGTCTTCTTATCGTGTGGCCATGATGCTGGACCTGAGTGGAAGATATTACATCAATAGATCTGGAGAAACCTTTAGACCAGGAGGACAACAACTGTTTAGGACCAGCATGTTTATACTAAACAATATATCAAAAGAAATGAGCAATGCACTTCCTTGTGGTGATAGAAAGGTAACTAGTTCACCCAGTTCTTTTTAAGTTTTACTGTGGTAAAGAGAAAATAAGTATTTTATATACTCTTGTCTCAATTACTGCATGCTGTAAGCCTCACTTCTCTATTTTTAAGTAATCTTTTACCCGGTTTAGATTATAATTAAAGATTATCATCAAAATAAGTGAACAAATTTACTGTTCCCCATTCTTTCGTTTAAATTGTCATGATGGGAAAAACCTTTTTCCCTTTATTTAACGAAACTCTTATCATAGCCTACTATAAAGTAGTCATGGTTAAACAAGTCTTATAACAGTGATTTTTATTGCAGATAAAATGTCGAGGCATTTTCCCAGCAATAAGCTTGTTCAACAACTCTGTCAATCCATCTGCCATATACACTTACAGCGGTCGAGTAGGGAAAGTGCATTCTTTGGTGCCAATTGCGGCAGGTCAGGAAATCACTTTATCCATTGCAAATCGACCTCATAAATGATACAAAAATGGCTGCTAAAATTGCCTTGGTGGAGAAAAACAGCATGACTGACCTCAGACCTTTACAACCAGAATGTGCATTTGTAATAGAATGCCACTGGTATGGTTATTGCCTTTGTTGCATTATCATATTTCAATGCTTGTGGTTTAGAAGCAAGATTAAATAAAGGCAAGATTACAGAACTGAAAATTAAGATGAACAGTCTAAGCGCAAAATACCTGACAAGTGTAAAAAATACCAAAGAACAAAGTGGAAGGGTAATAGAAGCAACATGTTCCGAGGAAACTTTGCTGGATCAGACTAAATGAAATTTGCTACTCAAATGAAAGTCTTGTACCATAACTTAGGTTATGAAGAGGTGTCTACTTTGCCATGTTTGGTACTTGCATATACAAAGCACAGTATCAAACATGCACATTTTGAACCAATGCGGACAGCAACAATTCGTCCAAAGAAGAAGAGGTCAAGTGCCAAAAGGATCAAAAGATTTTGAAGCTGGGACTCTTCAGGCTGCAAATCCTACTACAATGAATCCGGTGGTGCCAGATGATGCCCTTCTGAGACGTCCTGCTATCAAAGTAATATTCTAAACACCACAGAAGTGGGTGGGAGTAGTACCAACAATCCTTCTACAAGGTCAGAGCACAATTCCTTTAAAACCTTTTATCAGTTATCTATTTAGGTTACATAAGATAGGAACCAAGATAAGATAAATTGCCAACAAAAAATAAATCTGCAGAAAATATTTGATAGAAATTAAATTTACAACATTTAATCCAACTCATTTTCATTTTCTATAAAAAGCAAAATACCTCTAATGAATGAAAATAAAATATGGCTAATAGAATTTTTTTTTCATAATTGCACTACAAATTTTTCGATATTTGATCTTTCTTAAAAGTATAAAATTCAATTTTCAAAAAAAAAAAAAAGAATGAAAATCCATGATCCCTTTTTTATTTTACACATACAATTAAGTATTTCAACCGATTTAATATACATTAAATTTTTTGTTTTATTGCTATAAGACATGGAAAAAAACTAAGAAAAATACGAGTAAATAGATTTCTCTTTTTTCCATTTTTAAAGCAATTTGAGTTAATAAAAAATAAAGATTTAATAATAAAAATGGCAGGGAAGCTTCATTAAGAGGTACTTGATATGTGAAGTAATGTTATTCTAATCCAATCATAAATACTGTAACCATCAGATTGCAACCCCCCAAACCCCCTCCCACGAAATATTTCAAAGTACACTGAATTTCAGAACTAAGTGAAAGATCATCGTAGCTTTGACAAACTACTTTCAAATACCAGCAAAAGGAAGAGTATTGTGTAATGAAAAATAATTGATTAATCGACCCTTATCATGAGTCATATGACATTTACCTCTTCTAAAAATAAATATTTGAGTACAAATGTTTTTATGATATTAGTGCAAATAGGTGGAATCAATTAGGGCTATTCATGTTCGTGCAAGCTACTAACACTATCTCAAGTAAACTTTGAATGCATTGTTGGCTATCAAATAGAAGACTTTGTAAAGCCAAAACCAAACCAGTCAAAAGTAACTGCAGTCATTGATTTCCATTACAGGCATTCCAATCGGTGAGTCTTCAATCATTAGAGCAACATCAGTTGGATACAAACTGTATGGACGCCAGATGGTCATGTTCTCCCAACTACCCATAAAGGCAGGAGAAGAAGTCACTATAGGATACACAGACCCATTCTACTTCACCCACAGAAACGAAATTTGAAACCCTACGGATTCAATTGTGTCTGTCAGCCATGCATAAACCGTTTGTATTCGGGAATGGAGCTGAATGACTAATAGAGCACTAGATAGGAAAAAAAAAAGGATATTTAATCTTTCATGGAATTTATCTATATCCCAGTGAAAGTTTAAAAGAACCCATTCTACTTCACCCACAGGAAAAAAATTGAAACCCAACGGATTCAATTGTGTCTGTCAGCCATGCATGAACCGTTTGTATTCGGGAATGGAGCCGAATGACTAATAAAGCTGTGGATATGAAAAAAAGGATATTTAAATTTACCTGTGAAGTTTAGGAGGCACAAAAAATCCACGCAAGTTTGTCTTTCTCAGAAGATTAAATTATTTAACAGAAATCTTGTCAGATCTTGCCAGGCATTTTTGATAGATTTTGGCTCATAAGGATGAATAACAACTTCCTTCACGAAGGAGATAAAAGAAGAGTAAAGTTCGGTGAAAAAAGATAAAAAAAAATAAACCCAGAAAAAAATAAAATAGATTTTATATATTTTGATAAGTTTAAGAATTTATGTTAAGACTTCAAAATTCTAAAGCACAGGTTAAATTAATAAAAATTAAAGATAATGCGAAGGCATTTAAGTGAATACTATGCTGCTACCAAATATATTAAACAAATGGTCAAGTACCTTGCTATACATTCATGATTTCCAAGTACACTGATTTTCAGAACCAATTGAAAGATCACTAACCCTTTTCCAATACCAGCTAAAGGAAGGGGTATTATGTGTTAATAAAGATAATCTATTAATCTACACCTATCAAGTCATATGACATTCACCTCTTAACAAAATTCTGACTATATACGCTTTAATGATAATAGTATTACAAATAGGTGGAACCAATTAGGGATATGTATGTTAGTGCGTGTGCAAGCTGCTAACACTTGCGCTATCTCAAGTAAACTTCGATTGCATTGTAGGCTATTAAAGAGAATATTTTAAGAGCCTAAACCAAACCAGTCAACAGTAACTCAAAGTGATTGTTTTCCATTACAGGCTTACAATCAGCGAGTCTTCAATCATTAGTGCAACACCACTGATACAAGATGTATGAACGCCACATGGTCATGTTCTACCAACTACCAATAAAGGCAGGAGAGAAAGTCACCATAGGGTACAAAGACCCCTTCTACTTCACCCACAGAAACGAAATAAGAGATTTTGAAACCCTAGGATTCAATAATATTGTGTGTCAGCCATGCATGGAGGGTTTTATGTATTCTGGAATGGAGCCGACTGACTAAATAAAGTTCTGGATAGGGAAAAAAGGGATATTTTATCTTTCATGTAATTGATCCGATATCCCAGTGAAAGTTTAAGAGGCAAAAAAAATTTCACGCAAGTTTGTCTTTCCCAGAAGAAATTATTTCGCAGAAATCTTGCCAGGCATTTTTTTTTATAAGTTTGAGTACAATAGACTTGTTTCACTTTGGGTTTGACTAGCAGTTAGGTTTATCACTAATATTGTATAAAAAGAAATCCTTCAAGATGGTTACACAGACATGTGATAGCGACATGTCTGTAACAATCTTCACACGAATTACATGGGTGCAGATTATTACATTAATAGAAATTAAGTTTTAACGTGCATTTCTAGAAATTACAAACTTAACAAACAGGGCTTTGATTTCTAAATCTATTAAGATATCTATAGTTGCATCAGGATATGAATTTTAAAATGCAATTCGAGAAATTACAAGCTTGTAATTTTTTCTTTTTTAATTTCCAAAATGATATTAGGTGTATCAAACTTAGAAACTGTTACTAGACAATGACTTTACCAATTCCCAGCACTTGTGAATATGCACCTAAACTAATAAAGACTGAGATTTGAATTATTACAATGCAATAAGGACACAAGGTTATTAGCCTTCCGACCTTCCACTAACCTATTGAACTGAATGTAAGAGAAGTTAAGGAACCAGACAGGCATATTACTTTTGAAAATTGCAAAATTGAGTTCTCTTGTGAGGGATACTTTACCCAAAGTAACCCCAGGCGAATGGGAGGATACTTTCATTATGTAGATTCATAATTAAATCAATTTCCTCCCAAGAAGAAGAATAATGAAGTTATACTGGGTAATTTATTCATTGCGATAAACTTATATCTTACTGGGAGAGTTTTTAAACAGACTGGTAGCAAGAGAAACTAATATATCAGAAGTTAGGAGTGGATCGGTTCTTGGTCCTGTTGTCCTAAAATCAACTATATAAAATATATATATATATATATATATATATATATATATATATATATACACATACAGGGTGTCTCAAAAAAATGTACTCATTCTTTGAATGACGAGAAAATCTTTATTTATGAACATAGAGCGTTGTCTGGACAATAATGGTCATCAATTTGAACATTCGCAAACATGATTCTTCAAACACATTTGTCTCATGTATTCGATGCTATTTCATTTCATTCTATGTCCATAAATAAAGGTTCTCTCATAATTCTAAGAGTGAGTACATTTTTTGAGACACCCTGTATATATACATATATATATATATATATATAATATATATATTATATATATTATATATATATATATATATATATATATACATATATATATATTCGATATATATTCGATTCACTTCAAATTCAAAACCTTTACTACACCAGAAAACTCATTAAAGGAAAAGGCGTTTTAGTGTAGGAGCAAAATAAGGTTAAGAACCGGCAAGTGGAGAAGAGCACATGACTGACAGAGTCGAGAGACAAGTGGATAATGATAACAGTTAGATTTCTTTAGTGGCAGTTAGATCCACATCAGTATGAAATTTAAAAACGAGAGAGAGAGAGAGAGAGAGAGAGAGAGAGAGAGAGAGAGAGATTTAACGCAATGTTAGCAAGACAATCTCTCTCTCTCTCTCTCTCTCTCTCTCTCTCTCAGACAATCTCTCTCTCTCAGACAATCTCTCTCTCTCAGACAATCTCTCTCTCTCAATCTCTCTCTCTCCTCTCTCTCTCTCTCTCTCTCTCTCTCTCTCTCTCTCTCTCTCTCTCTCTCTCTCTCATGAATTAAAAATAACTAAAATTCGCAAGGCGGAAATTTCAGTGAAAAGAAATAAACTTGAAACATAAGCTTCAAAATAGGAGTTTTTTTTTTAAAGTGTTACTTATGCAGTACACTTGTTGAGTACTGCCATTGACCTCCAGTACTGCACACATGCCGTGAAGTGCTAAAAATCAGTTTTGATTAATAAATTGTTATCATACCTACTAAAACTGCAATCAGTTATAACTTCAATACATATTAAAACAGCAATCAGTTGTAACTTAGATATCTTGACAAATCAGCTAATTATTTTTTTTTTACCAACCAATTCATGATAATTTTAGCAGGGTTAAGTCTCTTAACCATCTGGATATCAAATGATTTCACCTCAAGGTAACTTCTAGAGAAAAGATTATATCAGCTGAAAAAAAAAAAAAAAAGACTTAAATGATGTTACTAGACCGGATAATTAGAGAATGACAAGTAATTCCCTGCAGTTCATCAAGGTATTACGATATTGAAAATATTGTAGTGCCATATGGCCAAAAGGTTACTAGAATTGCGAAATTCCATTTTCGTTACAAACTAACCTTTTGAACTGAATGCAAGGAAAGTAATTGAACCAGAGACAAGTAGAATTCTTTTAAAATGCCTGAACTAGAACCACTTGTGAAGGATGCTTCAGACAAAGAAACACTAGATGACTGGGAAGATCTCCGTAGGTTACAAAAGGACAGGAAAATTGTTTATATGGTGAATTATTTCATAATTAAATGAGATTACTTAGATTTGGAATGAACAAAGTTCTATGTTAACCTCAATGAATAAATTACATAGTGTATCTTACTGATAGCAATAGATAAATATTAATACAAAAGTTGAAAGAGGGTATCCGTTCTTGGTCCTGTTCTCTTAAAATATATATCTATAATTTCACAAGATTTACTTGCTTCAGCCAATTCAAACAAGCGTGAATAACAGCACTTTCAACATTAAAATGCTGGCAAAACTTGAAACTGCACAAACTAATTTAAAATGTAAATCTAAGCTTGGGTCGTTTTCATTGACCCTGTACAATCACTTATTATACATAAACCAAGACTTCAATGAGGTCCCTTGTTTGTTACTATTTTCAATGCGATTCCGACGACGTCAATATGAAAGCACTAACATCAATAAAATAACTAATTTTACTTATGGCCCCGAGGGCATAACAATTAGAATAGCTCCAACGTACCCCTGTGTTTCTTAAGTGACTAAGAGCGTGGGAACCCCCTCTCTTATTTTGTTCTCGAGAAATATCAGAGGAGGAGCTGGGGGGAGAGCGCATTTCCGGTAGGCCCTCCATGGATAACAGGGTGGGCTGCAGCAGCTGCATCATAGTATTACCAACCAAACTCGACTGAATCCTTGGGGCTCGGCCACACCAACCGCGGCTAGCGGCGCGGTTAGCAGGAAGAGGTTCCCGCGGCAAATTGAAACCTTAGGTATCATACGAGTCTTTCATTCAAGATACATGCCAAGCGCCATTTTGGGACAAAATAGTTTTTATTTTATTTTTCGCGGGTTTTATCCCTGTACATCACATTCCCGTCGAGAAACATGCCAATAGCACCCTCCAATATGGTCTATTTATTGTTCAAACTCACCCTATTATCACCTCTGTTGCAAATGTCGCTTGGAATACTTTCTCGAAGCACCAAAAAAAGAGATGTAGTTCTGTGAAGTAACATGACACCTCCAGACTCACGGTAACTTATGGCGCTTGGCTGGTAGCTTTTGTTCAGTCGAGAAAGATATGTGTGACGTCACAGCGCCTTCGACCAATCAGCTTCGCTGTACAGCGTCAACCGAGTAAAATGTAAACACCACGTTGTGATTGCGAGATCGTCTGATTATTTTCCAAATTTCGTTATTAATAAGTGTTGTGCTTTAATAAGATTATCAACATGACGGGAAAGCGTCGTGGTCTGTGCGAGGGCAAAAAAGAGAAGGGTAAACAGTTATTAATAAAGAAAAAGCCAGTGAGAGAAAGTGATGGAAAGTTTTCTGTTAACAGTTTTTATGGCCATGCTTTGGAAGATTATTACCAAAGTTTGGCAGAAGAAAGTGATGCAAATGTCGATGTGGAGATTACTAAGTTGATTGATATTGTGACAGACAATTCTTTAGTAATTGAAGTGTGTGAGCAAGGCCTTGAAGTGAATGTAGAGGGTAATAAAGGGAAAAATAATTAAGGTAAACCTTTTGTTGGTGACAATACCTGCACTATTGTTTCTGAAGAAAGACTTACTGGGAGTGTTAGGGGTAAGAAAAGGAATATGTGTTTTACTGGTGGGAAAGGGGATAGTGATTTGGAGTTCTTTGATGATCCTGATCACAGTGTAGGAAGTGAAGAGGCGGCTATCCCTCCTCATAAGCCTAAGGTCATTCCAGTACCCGTTCCTTCCTTTCCAACTCCAAGTAGTTCCAGTGCCACTCCTCAGAGGCCTAGTAGTAGCGCCACTCCTACCGAGTTAAGTATGGACGAGTCTCCACACCCAGTTGTGCAAAGTAAAGGTAGGCTAAGAATAAGTTGTCCCAAGAACTGGAAGTCCAGTATTGCCAAAGAAAAAAGGAACATGGGTCTATCTTATGAGTATGTGGCCACGAGGGCATAATTAGAATAGCTCCAACGTACCCATGTGTTTCTTAAGAAGTGACTAAGAGCGTGGGAACCCCCTCTCTAATTTTGTTCTCGAGAAATATCAGAGGAGGAGCTGGGGGGAGAGCGCAGTTCCGGTAGACCCTCCATGGATAACAGAGGGTGGGCTGCAGCAGCTGCATCATAGTATTACCAACCAAACTAGACTGAATCCTTGGGCCTCTGCCACACCAAGCGCGGCTAGTGGCGCGGTTAGCGGGAAGAGGTTCCCGCGGCAAATTGAAACCTTGGGTATCTTATGTAGGTGGCTAGATAGGAGGCGCGGGAAGCCTCCAACCGCTGCAGCTGCCGCCAGATATGTTTCATGTTTTAAAAAATTGCGGCGGTTCGAGCGTCTTCACCCAAGATTACACCATTTTTCATCAGTTCCTGAAGGGGTACGCGTTCAGTTGTTCGTTTCCAGCCATAACTAATCAACAATTTATTGGGAGGTGTTTCGCAGAGCAAAAATAAATTAAATAAAAGGAACTCATGGCAATCAACGGCAAATGGATGGTGATAAAATAGTGGGTAGCCCTACGCCTTTTTGTGCTTTTGCTACATATTTAATCACCATTTAGTTTTATATATATATATATATATATATATATATATATATATATATATATATATATATATATATATGTATATATTATATATATATATTATATATGTATAAAGTTTGAGAAATTTAAAATGTGAAAAGAATTGTATGTACATTTAACCAATATATCTTATGCAAATGCTAGTTAATTCTGGAATGAAAGGGACAATGATTTTTCGTGAACTTTCTCTTACCAGGTATTAAAATTGCTTCGAATATGATAGAGATTGAGGTTCGACGTTTGTTTTTTGAGCCTGAATCCAGGAAGGATTTTGCCATCAAAGAATCAGACTTGTGAAATATGCAGATATTCATTAAATCTGTCGCCGTACAAACGAGACTAGCGACATTAATTTCAAAGTTAACTTATTTTCCCATCTCTGTTTATTAAAATCGCGAATCCAGACTCTTGTAATTTATAGTTCAGATTAAAATCAAGAATTTTCAATTTGAAGTAATTTCCTACTCAAACACCATCGTCATGTTTACGAGGAAGGCTATCTTCGAAAGCTACGAGTGAGGAGGCAAGAGTGGGGTGGCAGTTCCGGTGTGGCCACCCAACATTTTGTCGCTGGCCTGCCGCCCGAGTCATGCCGCTACCGCGTCGCTCATCGCGCTTAGTGTGGCCGAGCCCTTAGTCAGGCTGGGAGGAGCAAAGAGAGGAAAGTCCCATTTGTTCCTTTTATTTATGTTGGCTACCCCTCACAATTGGGGGAAGTGCCTTGGTAAATAGACTTTACTTTCGTGAACATCTTGTTTTTTCATTTATTTTTGGTAAAAGCTAGAATAGAGAGGAGTTATTTCAGTCCTGATTAAAGGATTCAGTACTGGGGGAATATACAACTCCAATTCCTATTGATTCATATATTACCTACACTGATATAGTGAATCAAAAGTCTAAGAATCTATTTTGTATTTGCCTGATATCTTTTGCATCACCAAGATGGTCATAGGAGGTCAGCTGGAGATATTCTGTGAACGACTGTGGCCATTGTATGAAATTAAAAAAAAAAAAAAAATATACTCATATTAGCCGCAATGGAAAAAGAGTTTTATAGAATTTAGTGTTGCAACATTAGCAAAAGTTGTAATAGTCATAAGACTTTACAAAGCAATCTGTAAGAGCTCTGAAAATTTACACCAGTTTCCGTAGCAATATTAATTCAACTAACAAATGTTGAAAATTTAAAGATTTAAAACTTTAATAAAAATATTCTGTCCTCGAGTCATGTTCTGTTACAAGACACGGGCTTTTGTACTAGAACCAAGGTGTGCCAGGCAATGGCTGTTGAAGATGCTATAAGTAATCCCTTTCAGTCCAATCTAATCTCTAGAATCCTAAGGACATTCATATCCCTTACCTCTGGTCTCACTTCGAGCGATTTTTCCAAAATGGGCCAAATTCATAACTATAAAGGACAAAGCATCACACCATTCAAGTTTGAATACATAAACACTAAACTAAGAAAGAAAATTGAGGAAAAAACAAACCAAAAATTCACCTTTTAAATTTACAGTACATGCAAAAGTTAAGCCTGTTTTGGGAAACAGGCTTGACATTTCGTGCCTTTTAACACTATTCTCTCTCTTCTTTCCGAGTCGGCGAAAAGTTAAGCCAGTTGGTGTGTGCGTTTTACTAGTTATCAACTTACATTTGAAACACCGGCTAACCCTTTAGTTACTCCCACACGGTTGTGAGAGACTGATGTGTGCAAGTTTAGGTCCCCGTTGTGGCCATTGTTCTCGTGTTGCGTGTGCTTTTTGAGTTCTATTTTAATATGTCAACCAGGAAACTAGTTGGCCGAGAGGAGATATCTTCTATACTTTACCTGCATAAAGCAGGCGTAAGTGTGAAAGATATTTTTGTTCGGAAGGGCTTATCAGAGAGAACAGTGCGTAGGTGGATCAACCGCTTCAAGGACGGACCGGACGACTCTCCCAACCCCTAAAACCCCGGACTGGGAGGCCCAGGAAGATAAAGCCTGCTAATCTTAGGCCGATTTACAGGCAGCTGAATAAAGAACCTTTTCCCGCAGCACGTGAAATTAAAGACAAGAACATACGTGTGTGCTTGGGGAGGGGTCTCTTAGGACAGTTCAGGAACGTATCCATGACTACCTACTCCTGGGCTCGTATAATGTTACGAAGAAGCCTCTTAACAGAGCGTCTGGAGCAGAATCTGGTAAGTTTTGCCAAGAAGTATTCTGCCCAGGATATTTCTAAGTGGCGACAAGTGCTATGGACCTATGAGGGCACATTTACAGTGACTGTCAGTGGTTCCAAACGTGCGTAAAGGCCCTCCGGGTCAGATCCTCACCTGCCTCAGTACACCTTCAAGACTTTAAAGCACCCTCTAAGTGTTATGGCGTGGGAATCTTTAGGGTACAGTGGTGTATGATTTATACTTTTTACCCAAGAACGAGTATATGAATTAACTATTTAGAACTCTTACTGAACCATTTGGAAGATTCCTTTGCAGAATGGCACCAGTTTTCTGGTGCAAGATGGGGCACCGTGCCACACCGCCAAATTAGTCAAGAAATCGCTGAAATTTTGTTCCTTTTAGTGATTGCCCTGGGTCCTCCCCAGATCTCAACCCCATTGAGAATCTGTGGAATATCACTAAAAGGAAACTCCAGACCAAGGATACATCCTTTCTCTCCCCAAACTTGAAACAGCCATCAGGGAGGTTTGGGAGAGTATAGACCTTGAAACCCTCCATAACCTTGTTGACAGCATTCCTCGTCGCCTTAAGGACGTCGTCAAGAGCAAAGGCAACAACTAAATACTAGTCTAAGAGTAAGTGTTCATATTAATGTTTTTCATAACTAATCTTAAATGTTTTTTTTTTTACAGGTCACCGGCTTAACTCTCCAAGCGTACTGTGTAACTTTTAGCTTTTGTAACTGAAAATATATGGCAACAAACGGTCACACGGTAGCACGTTTTAGGTATTCATACAGTTGCAATGTAAATTTATAAAATCATGATTTTCAATCTCTAGGTGGCAGTGTCCCATCTCGACTGAGCAAACTCGTTTGGCTCTTGTGAGGTGATTGTGAGGTGTTGAAGGATTGAACTGTCTCTGCTTTGATGAAGGGGATACTGTCATATCTAGTCATTATATTGAAAGAAACCACAACTAACTATTTTCCATTGCATAGTTTGCTTACTATCAAAAGCTTTGTACCTGTCAGATCTAAGAGCATAACATTCCCTTCAATCAAGATTTTTCATGTTTTTGTCTAGGAAAAGTTCATTTTGAAGGTTTTGGCAAATAACGAATTTTTTGGGCTCAAGCCATGTCGTCCTGATGGAAGTTCCTTAAAGGCAGCTTCCTAGGGTATATTACAACTACGGCGATATTCCCAGAGAATTTACCTTAAGGTACCCAGAATTCTAACTCCTGGAGCGAGTATCCCTAAAAAAGACCTTAGGGATATCGTAAATATCAGTGGACGTATTCTTGACACGCCTCATAGCAATCTATACCCCGAATAGAGTTAACACTTCGTAGGGGTCAAATGGCAAGAAAACGAAAACGAGAACGAAAAGGGGAGAGCCGTTCGTAAGGCCCTCTCTTCTCCCGTTTCGTAAGCGTGCCCTGCGCCGATTCTGGCGCCATCTGCATTCCTTTTTGCGTAGCTTTACAACTCGGTGTTTTTTCCTGTGTTTCTACCAAAATCTTGGATTTACTCTCATATTATGCTTTCTCCAACTTCTTCTGCTTCGGATAAGTTGAGTACTATTTCTTTTATGTATAAATGTAGGCTCTTGTTTAAAATTAAAGTTTTTAAAAGAGTTATCTTTGATACAAGAGCTGTTGCCTGCTGGAGGCGTCATGGACGCTGTCGCTCGCTAGAATAGGATTTATTTGTTAGCAAGAGCGACGTTCCCAGCCCCCTGCGCTTTAATAATTAGCTGCTTAGCTTAATTAGGAATTCTGTTATGATGCGTTAGTAGTGCGCCTGGCGAAAGATTTGCCTAGGCTGACCAACACTAGTCTTCGTAGCCTAGTTGTTGGTCCTTGTACTTCCTGCATGATATTAGTCTTCCAAGTGTGATTTTAGATTGCTTAAAGCGTTAGGCAACGTTATACATACAATCCCTTTTCGAGTTATTTCCAAGATAGTATTGGAGTGAGTTTCGGTGATTTAGGTAATCGATTCTCTTAGTGCCTAGGCTAGGTTGTCTTAGGTCTTTATAATATTATCTGTTTCCCCGTTTGCTCCCTTCTCTTCGGGGAAGGGGCAAACCCTTTCCCTCTGTTTAAGCCTTAGGCTTAACTCTAGTGGTTTGTTTGAATTAATTTTCAAATATAACTAGGCTGGAGTAGTACTGTACCTTCCTGCTCCAACTGAATTGGTTCAGAGGGGGACAGTACAGCAGTGTTTTAGTCTGAGTCCGTGTTGGTCTAGCGTGGGCAGAGTCTCCCTTGCTGCCTGACACGGGCATAGGAGGTTTATCCTCCTTGTTGCACCTTGGAAGGTTTCGGTAATTATGATCCCTTCGCTCGGTGACCCCTCAGACTTGTCCTCTTTGCTGTTCCGGGTTCGGGATATGTTCCCTTTCCGGAATAGCAATTCCTTCCTTGCCTTGGTTTTAGGGAGGCAGCCAGTAGTGCCGGCCTCCCTCCCTGGATCTCTCTGGCTGAGATGAGCTTTCTTAGTTTGGAATGATCCTTAACCAAGGCAAGGTTGGACAGGACCCTCTGCCCTTCCCTTCTATTTTTCCGTTTCCTTTGTGTCAGTCGTCTCACATCCGCACCTAGCATAGGTTGGGATGGGAGCTGACGTGGTCCCCTGTCGGCCGGCAGAGTGTGCCGACCGGCAGAGGCCCTATCCTTTGAGTGCTGCCCGGTCCTTCCTTGGTCCCTCAACCACTACCGTCTGTAGTTTCAGTAAGCAGTGGTTAGGAAGCTTGACTTAGTGTCTCCCCTTCCTCTCGGCATTCTTTCGGGTGTCGGGCGCGGAGGTACATAGCCTCTTAGCCCGGCACCCATTCTGTTGTCTTCTCTTGTGTTGTCCTTGCCGTCTGCCGGCCTAGTGGCCGGCCGTCGGTAGGGGGTGTTCCCTAGTTCTCTTGCTGTCGGTCGGCGGTGGTCTTATGCCTTTGCTGCCGGTCTCCTTGCTCACCTGCCGGCCGCTTTGAGTGGCGGCCGGCAGCCGGGCGCTACCTGGGGTGGATGCCAGCCGGCAGGGTTACTCACCGCTGCCGGGCCGGCCTGCTACATCACTCGGTTGGCCGGCCACTAAGAGTGATGGCCGGCAGCTGGGTGCCAACCGGGTAGCTATGGACCGGCAACCACTACCAACCGGTTCAGGCATAGGAACTGGAGTTCTTCCCCGTCTGGGTGATCCTAAGTTGCATACTTGAGACCTACCTTTGGAAAAGGGGGTGGGGGTGCTGACCGGCAGAGCCGGCCGGCACACCACCCTCATGTACTGTATCAGTTCTTCCCTGTTTAGTGTCTTCTACCAGGGGAGAACATGATATAGTAGGTTACAACACTGTCTTTTCTAACTTACTTGTGTTGCCTTGTGCAATCACTTGGTGTCGCCTTACAGGGATGAAAAGAGAACTCTTTTCATCTTTAGCCAGAATGGTAAAATCTTACCTTAGGTGTGAGCTACACCTAATTTCCCTCGGGAAATATGATCTTTGGTTATTCTAGCAAAGACTAACCATTTGATTTTAATGGCTGGTGGGCTTCCACAGGTGATTGTGGGGGATTCACAAGTATGTGTCTTTATGGTCTTGCACGACCCGTTGTTGTTGGCCTTACAGATAAGAAAGTGAGTTCTTTCTTGTCTACTATCCGGTATTTTAAAATCATTCCTTAGGGGGGGCTACACCTTCTTCCTTTGGAAATTTTCCATTGGTTAATCTGGCATAGATTAACTATACGATTTTATGATTTGGAAGGCTACAACAATTGGGTGTGCGGGAAATACAAGATGTGTCTTTCCTTTCCTTTCCGTTTTGTTATGCTACTGTGCATATCCAGTGATACGTAGTTCACTTGATACTCATGGAAATTTCTTCTCTTTACAGAAGGACCATCCGTAGTTCGGATGTATTTCTGCAACGTCCGCAGTAGGGCTTCTGCGGACATGGTTCTGAAGGAGGTGTGTGGCATGCGCTGTCTCCACGGATGTTCTCCGGTATTGGGTTCCCCAGGTATGTTTCATATGCACTAACCTTTCTATTGAGGCTTTTTCTTTTCGCTTCGCTCAAAATCCGTTTTCGTCTCCCCTACAACGGTGGATTCAAGGGATATAGCTAGGGAGAAGCTTCGTACCTGGGTGAGGGGCTTTCAGAAGATTACCTCTGGACCTTATCTTCCATTTGAGAAGATGAGGGCTTTCTTTTCCTAGGGCATCAACTGTTACAGTGATTCCCCAACCTCAAGAGGAGGTCCCCTTAATTCAGATCCCGTGGATGCTGAAGTCACGGTCGCCTTGCTTAGCATCCAGTTGGTCGACAGGATGCCAGACGTGTCCGAACGTCTGGAGGAAGACCTCCTGGCAGAAGGCCAGGATGAAGTTCGAGCTCCGGACAAGGTAGCGGAAGAGGCCGAGAGAGGTCGGCTGCTCCGGTTCAGGTCCTTGAACCTGCTCCCTCAACATCATCTGCTCTCGCAGTAGAGCAGGCCCTCCCTCCATTGTTGGCTTGATCCAACAAAGGCAGAGGGAGAAGAATGGGAAGGCAGCTGCATTGTAACTGCAGGGGCACATCCGGACTGCTAGGTCCGGTGGAAGGAGGTACCAGCTTCAAAGGATGAGACAGAGCCGAAGGAGGTCGTAGTGATAGACCATGCTAGGCTCATGCCTTGCTTTCTTCTTCGATGAAAGAGAGGGGCTTCATGAACTCAAAGGTAGCCGTATTTGAGTAAGAGGCTCCCTTCCTTTGTGTCCTCTCCTGCCACAGCCTTCCCCCTTTTTCGCTGAAAGGGTTTGCGGCGGTTTTGAAAATAGTCGAGGCTGGAAAGCCTTTCCCCTCCCTGGTGGAGTGTAAACCCTTGTTGCTGGCCTTTAAAAAGGAAGATTTAGTAAGCAAAACAAGGACTGGAAGGACGTCCATCTTACCTTCTCAGTCTAGATGTGGGAGGCGGATTTCGCCGGACGCCGGTTCGGCGAGATCATCCTTAAGCTGTTTGGCTTTCTTTTGCGGAGAGAACTCTAGACAAAAGAAAGACTGGCTGCCTCTTTGTCTCTTCAGTCCACGTTTGAGACGATGACAAGTGATCCCAAGGTCCATGAAACGTTCATGGTTGTGATCAAGACTCATCTGGCCACTGTGACGAAGGATCTCTACAGCTCCGTCAGGGCGAAGAGAACCTGTAGGGAATTCGTGTTCGCCCGGGCTACGATGAGGCACGAGCCAAGGAAACTAATCTCCTCCAACAGTTGGGACAAAGATCTTTTCCCTAGTGAGTCGGTCAAAAAGGTTGATAGGGCCGCCACGGACGATAGAAATCTTCTCCAGGAGTGGGGCCTGTCTACCAAGAGAAATTCTTCCCCGGATGGGGTCCCCAACCTTGGAGGAAGACTAAAAGGATTAGGATACTTTCTCGGCCAGCTAAGTCAAGTAGACATCAGCAGCAACGGCATTTGCTGATGCCCTCAGTGCCCCAGATGGTGGCAAAAACCCCGACCACACTTCAGTGGGTTCCCCAATTCGTGTCGACACAGGATCCGGCATTCAACCCATCGTTCGAAGGTCAGTCAACTGCCTGTCGAACAAGCCTAGAGGAGCAGCCAGAATTTCGTCTAGGCGCCCCTCAAGGAGAAGGGGTTTCATGGGTGGTCGCGGTCAGAGAGGCAAGACCTCAGGACAACAGTCCGAGTGAGATGATATTGGTAGAAGGGAGTCTCCAATGCTTTTGGGATCGGTGGACCTTCGATCCCTGGGTCCACAGCCTACTCAAGAAGGGACTGGGCTGGAGATGGTACAGCACTCCATCCCCATACCCTCGGTGTTTTTCCGATACTCCACCCCCGTTCTGGAGGAGTTCATTCATGAACTGTTAGAGGAAAAGTAATCCGAAGGGTAAAGTCCATCTAATTCCAAGGGAGGCTGTTTTTGTGTTCCCAAGAAAGACTCGGAAAACTCGGAGTCATTCTGGACTTGTCGCCACTTAACAAGTTCATAGCGAACTACAGGTTCAAGATGCTAACAATACAACACATAAGGACCTTACTGCCCAAGAGGGCATTTACCGCCTCCATAGTTTTGTCAGACGCCTATCGGCACGTTCCAATCTATTGTCGATTCCCCTCCTACCTAAGGTTAAGGCTACAACGAAGACTATACGTCTTCAAAGCCATGCCTCTCGGGCTTAAAATAGCCCCAAGGATTTTCACGATGCTTGCGAACGTAGTTCTCAGTCAATTACGCCTAAAGGGAATTCAGGTAGTAGCCTACCTGGATTTTGGCTGGTGTGGGCAGCACCCAGGACAGAATGCTTGCAAGCTTCCCTGTATGTGATCCATTTCCTAGATTATCTAGGCTTCAAGATCAACAGGAAAAGTCTCAACTTCCTCCATCTCTAAGTTCCGGTGGGTGTGAATCCACGGGGACCTAATGTCACACCGTTTTCTCCGTCATGGCGGAGAAAAGAAAGGAGATAGCTGGTTCTGTCAAGAGACTTCTAGATTCCATATGGATATCAGATGCGAACTGGAGAGTGTACTGGGGTCTCTCCAGTTTACTTCGGTGACAGACCCGGTGCTAAGAGCACAGCTAAAGGATGCAACTGGAGATTGGAGTAGTTATGCATCAGATGCGCGAAGAGATCTGAGAAGACCAGTTCCGCTTCGTCGAAATACTCTTCTCAGGCCTTGGTCCCAAGCCAGACTCCTTAGGAAGTCGGCTCTTCTTCTTCCACCTCCCCCGTCGGTGACGAGTCACTCAGACGCCTCGAAGGAGGGATGGGGAGTTCACTCTCATCAGAAAAAGGCCCAAGGGTCTTGGTCCAGTCTATTCAAGACCTCTCACAGTCATTTTCGAGAGACTATGACAGTCCTTTCCTTAAAAAAAGTCTCCCCGCATCGCTCGATCCTCATTAGGTTGGTGCTGGACAGCGGGGGAGTTGTGAGATGCTTGAATCGACAAGGATCAAGGTCGCCACCTCTCAACCAGGTGATGTTGGCCATCTTCCGATTTTAGGGAAGAAGAAATGGTACCTGTCAGCAGTTCACCTTTAAGGAGTCCGCAATGTGACAGCGGACGCTCTATCCAGGTTCACACCGATAGAGTCGGAATGGTTCCTAGACGCAGGACCATTCTCCTTCATTCTGAGTCAAGTCCCAGAACTGCGGCTAGACCTCTTTGCGACGAAAGACAACAAGAAGTTGCCCCTGTATGTGTCCCCGTACGAGGACCCCTTGGCGGAAGCAGTGGACGCGATGTCCCTCGACTGGAACAGATGGTTCAGGATTTATCTGTTCCCCCTTACAACCTTCTGTTGAGGGTCCTCAACAAACTGAGATCATTTAAGGGAGTAGCGGCAGTAGTGGCCCACAAGTGGCCGAACAGTGTGGAGCTCCCTCTGGCATTGGAACTACGATTGGAGTTTCGACCGCTACCAGATCCAGTTCTGACCCAGTGAGTCCAGAAGTCAATTGTCTGCGCTTCATCACAGAAAACCCGGACCCAGCAGCTCATGATTTCTTTAACAAGTAAGAAAGTGTTTCGGGATTTCGAAAGCCAGCATGAACTTCCTAGAGGATTATAAGTGCAAACCTTTTATAAGGCAATATGAGTCATCTTGGAGAGAATGGGTAGCTCTTGTCAGACGAAGATTCCGCAGGAGATCACGACGGACTTCTGCTTGTCTTTCTTCATCCATCTCCATGGTTATGGATCGGTAACTAACACGATTTTATCATGTAGGCCTGCTTTGACAAGACCCATTCTATATGCCTTCCAGGTCGACCTCGCTAACGAGATCTTTTATAAAAGTTCCGAAAGCCTGCGCTAGGCTCAGACCTTTAGCACCTCCAAAGCCCAATTCATGGTCTTTAGAAAAGTTCTTCATGTTGCTTCGCTGTTGAACAATAAGGAGTGTGCATTAAAGGATTTGACCCATAAGTTATCCTCCTTTTTGCACTCGCGTCCGGGGCCAGGGTTAGTGAGATCATACCCCTCTCGAGAGAGGAAGGTCATGTTCAGTTCCTGGATGGGTGAACTGAACCTATTTCCGGATCCTACGTTTCTCACCAAGACCGAGTTACCCACCATCAGGTGGGGTCCCTGAAGAATCTGCCCTCTGAAAGAAGATGCATCTCTATGTCCAGTAGAATGCCTAAAGGTCTATCTTCGTAGAACTTCAGACTTCAAGGATGGCCATCTGGCCAGGGGAGAAACGTCAGGCTCAAAATTTATTACTGAAACAACTCAGGGCGAAAATCACATATCTTATTCGCAGAGCGGATCCTGACTGTTCACCCACAGGTCACGATCCGAGGAAAGTTGCTTCATCCTTAAACTTCTTTAGTTGTAGGGATTTTGGACATCTTCGTTCGTACACTGGCTGGAAGTCTTCCAGTGTGTTCTTTCGTCACTATGCGAAGCAAGTGCAGCAACTAAGAGGTTCTGTGGTGGCAGTGGGTTGCGTCGTTAACCCTGCTGTTTAACTCTGCGAGGAACAGTAGCTTAATTGGGACAATTAATTCCAGGGTGAGTATGTAGTCACATGTTGTACTACAAACTATGTGAGGGTACTGGGTGACCCACGTTGACTGTTCCACTTTCAAAGGTGAACCCAGCATAAGTGCAAACATGCGTGCCGAGCGTTTCTATCGCTAATGTGACTGATTAGTAAAACAGACTTTTGACTTTGATACTTTGGTATCTTAAAAGTGGCTCCAATGTTTTTTCTTTCAGACAAACAAGTTTTTGTTTACTATCATACTTATGCTTAAAGTTTTAGTTATCCTCCTCTTATATATAGATATATATATATATATATATATATATATATATATATATATATATATATATATGAGTGTGGTTAACCTGTTTGTTTATTGTCTGTCAATAAACTGGTTCTTAAGAACCTTGCGTCTCCTTCACCTGTGAGCATTCATTCTATGTATATTTACCCGGGGATAATTCTAATAGAATGTTCCCTTATGCAAGCTAATATTGCATTGGTTTATGCTTCCCCTTAGCTGGAGGACTCCATCCCATAAAGGGATGGTGACGGATTTACGAGTTTCCTCCTAAGCGGATATGAACCTTTGTCCAATACGTGTTTTGAGCGGAGGACTGGTCGATATTTCATATTGACACAGTGATTCTTTTCGAACTTCGCTTTACCCAGTATGGGGTGAGACCACTATACTTGCTTGCCTGGGGTTCATACTTAGATATATGTACTCTTCGAGACTTTCCCAGAGTCTAGTAAGACTCTTCCCTGTTGGGGGCAGGAAGCTCTATCATGGTTTATGATTAGTTGAAAAGATGTATGACGGTAACATCTTAGGTCTCTAGGTCGCGTCGACTGGGGGAAATACTTCTGAGGAGTACGGCACATTTTGAGAATCCACAGATACAGTAATGCTCTGGTATACTTCCATCAGGACGACATGGCTTGAGCCCAAAAAACGGATTTTGAGCGAAGCGAAAAATCTATTTTTGGGTAAGATGGCCATGTCGTCCTGATGGACCCGCCCTTCCCTTTCAATGAAAGGGCCGTAGGACCCCTCCCTACATACAGTATCTGTAGCACCTCGTGTTTCGCTACAAGGAATGCAGATGGCGCCAGAATCGGCGCAGGGCACGCTTACGAAACGGGAGAAGAGAGGGCCTTACGAACGGCTCTCCCCTTTTCGTTCTCGTTTTCGTTTTCTTGCCATTTGACCCCTACGAAGTGTTAACTCTATTCGGGGTATAGATTGCTATGAGGCGTGTCAAGAATACGTCCACTGATATTTACGATATCCCTAAGGTCTTTTTTAGGGATACTCGCTCCAGGAGTTAGAATTCTGGGTACCTTAAGGTAAATTCTCTGGGAATATCGCCGTAGTTGTAATATACCCTAGGAAGCTGCCTTTAAGGAACTTCCATCAGGACGACATGGCCATCTTACCCAAAAATAGATTTTTCGCTTCGCTCAAAATCCGTTAATATAGTCATTTAAATGACTGATATTAAAATCCTTAATTGGAGTGGCTTGGTTGTTCCAAAAATTGGCTATTTTATATTTCCCCGGAAAGAAGAGCAATTACTATTGTTTTTGAACAATCCGTAGAGCCGAAGATTTTTTGTCCTTCCTAGGTCGCCATAATGTTCACACAACAAGCATGCGAGAAGGACAACAAAAATGACAGACGATCATTGTAGAGGCGCCCGTGAACACACACTCCAAACATTTGCTGCAGCGTCTTGGGGCGGAGTTATGCTTTGGCTCAAAGGATTCTCCAGTTATTTGAGTTTTACTTTGACCTGGACGTCAGTGTTGTTATGGACATACCCATGGAAGGACCCGACATGGGAGAAAACTACGTAGTCTTCCTCGTGTGTGGCCCGATCTCAACAGAGCAACTCATTGGCTCTTGGGTCACGTAACCTCAGAAGATTGTGAGATGTTGATGGAGGATTGAATTTTGGCTCTGCTTTGATGAAGAGGGATACTGTCCTATGTCATTATATTTGAAGAAACTCTAAAACAAATTTTTCCATTGCAAGTGGGCGCCGAAAGTGTTTGGGAGAAATTTTTTCACCGTTTTAAGGAATCCTCTATATCAGTCACAGAACATTCAGAGAAGAAAATGATTAATTGGCACCTTTTCCTTGTTTCCACTGCGGTCTAGATCGAGGAAACAATAACAGATTAGTAGTTTATTAGAGCCGAGGTAGAAGTCAGTTTGTGGTGCTTGTGCTCTTGTCAGGACTGGTTTTTCTCGAAGTGTTCCCCCCCCCCGTTCCTTTATTTGTAATGGTGCGTGCCTATAATTGAAGGGATGATCGTGTAAGGGTCATTCAATGCTTTGAATTAGGTTTAAGTACCGCTGAAATCATTCGGCAGACGGATGTAAAGGATCGAACCGTCCAGAACATCATCGCGAGATACAAGGCTTCAGGAAGGAAAGAGGTACCCCTCCCTGCCATGAAGTGTGGGAGGCCCCCCTTGTTATCTGAAGGATCTATTTCGTTTCAGAGACGTGAAGCAGAGCTTAATCCTTCGTTCAGTGCTCGTCAGTTCAGGGAAAAACATCCTGAAATTTTAGGAAAGTGTAAAGTACATACTTTACAGCTGTAATTGTCTGTGAAGTTTGGATTTAACAGTGTTGTGGCGCCTCAGATGAGCTTGCTAACTGACGCCCATATTAACCCTGGAACGGTACGGTGGGTCGTCCGCGACCCCGAGCGTCAAAAAAAAAAAAAAGTTTTTCTCACGTGACTCACCCCCGTGACTGAATTTGTGGGTGATCGACCTGCAGTAGGTGTCTCGCCTACACGCTCTAGTAGTGTCCAGATGTGCATTGCTGTAGCTGTACTCCTTCCCCGATTTCTGCGACGCGTCGGGGTCGAGCGCGACCGAGTTTACCCTTCTAAGGTAATTTGCATAATTATCAAAGTTATTACGTATTATGAAATTGTCGTAGAATGGTGCAACTTGTATAGGTTATCAGTTGTGGAAAGTCTTGTTGGATTGTTTGGCTACCATGTGCATGATTTTTTTTTTAGTTAAAATGTCGTTCATCACCACGAGGACCATTTTACCGCGAGTGCCCCTTTTTCATTTTTTTGCCAAGTAATTTTTCCGTAAGATATTGCCAAATAGTGTCGTAAAACTTTTGCTTTTTTAGTGTTGGAAAGTGTGTCTAGATGATCTGGCTACCCATGCGTGACTTTGTTTTTGTCAGATACGACGTAGTTATTGGTATATGGGGTATTTAACTGCGGTTG
Source organism: Palaemon carinicauda (assembly GCF_036898095.1). Taxonomy (NCBI): domain Eukaryota; kingdom Metazoa; phylum Arthropoda; class Malacostraca; order Decapoda; family Palaemonidae; genus Palaemon; species Palaemon carinicauda. The sequence goes on from NC_090755.1 coordinate 8,480,812, forward strand.
CCAATTTGTTTTTTTTTCAATATTTGTAAAAATTTACTACGTAGTAAGGAATTGCCATATATTATTGATTTTTTTTTTCATGTTTATGTGTTAGAAAGTGTGCCTTGATGGTTGGGCTAACACGTGCATGTCTTTTTTTTTATCTGAGATGCCGTATAATAAAATGTTGGCCATTTTTCCGCGAGTGCCCCTTTTCATTTGTTTTGCATTTTTTTACTTAGTCATGTTACCGTAAGGAATTGGCAAGAAGTGTCGCAAAACTTATATTTTTATAGTGTTGGAAAGTGTTTCTAGATGATCTGGCTACCCATGCCTATCTTTTTTTTTTAGCCAGATATGGCGTATATATAGGTATGTGTTCGATTTTCCTGTGATTGCCATTTTTTCGTTTTTTCCCATTTCTTTCAAAATTACTACGTAATAAGGAACTATCACAGAGTAATGATTCATTTAGATGTTTATTTGTCGGGAAATGTGCCTTGATGGTTTGCCTAGCACGTGGCTGAAATTTTTTTTTCCTGAAATGCCGTATATTAGAATGGCCATTTTTCCGCGAGTGCCCTTTTTATTTGTTTTGCATTTTTTTGCTTAGTCATGTTACCGTAAGGAATTGGCAAGTAGTGTCGCAAAACTTATAATTTTATAGTGTTGGAAAGTGTTTCTAGATGATCTGGCTACCCATGCCTATCCTTTTTTTTGCCAGATATGGCGTATATATAGGTATGTGTTCGATTTTCCTGTGATTGCCATTTTTTCGTTTTTCCCATTTCTTTCAAAATTACTACGTACTAAGGAACTATCACAGAGTAATGATTCATTTAGATGTTTATTTGTCGGAAAATGTGCCTTGATGGTTTGCCTAGCACGTGGCTGAATTTTTTTTTTTTTCTGAAATGCCGTATATTAGAATGTTAGCCATTTTTCCGCGAGTGCCCCTTTTTATTTGTTTTGCATTTTTTTGCTTAGTCATGTTACCGTAAGGAATTGGCAAGTAGTGTCGCAAAACTTATATTTTTATAGTGTTGGAAAGTGTTTCTAGATCTGGCTACCCATGCCTATCACTTTTTTAGCCAGATATGGCGTATATATAGGTATGTGTTCGATTTTCCGGCGATTGCCATTTTTTCGTTTTTTCCCATTTCTTTCAAAATTACTACGTACTAAGGAACTATCACAGAGTAATGATTCATTTAGATGTTTATTTGTCGGAAAATGTGCCTTGATGGTTTGCCTAGTACGTGGCTGAAATTTTTTTTTTTTCTGAAATGCCGTATATTAGAATGTTGGCCATTTTTCCGCGAGTGCCCCTTTTTATTTGTTTTGCATTTTTTTGCTTAGTCATGTTACCGTAAGGAATTAGCAAGTTGTGTCGCAAAACTTGTATTTTTATAGTGTTGGAAAGTGTTTCTAGATGATCTGGCTACCCATGCCTATCTTTATTTTTAGCCAGATATGGCGTATATTTTTAGCCAGATATGGCGTATATATAGGTATGTGTTCGATTTTCCTGCGATTGCCACTTTTTCGTTTTTTCCCATTTCTTTCAAAATTACTACGTACTAAGGAACTATCACAGAGTAATGATTCATCTAGATGTTTATTTGTCGGAAAATTTTGTTTACTTCTTTTTTGATTGAATATCAATTTTTTTTTAGCTAAAATATATTGTTTTACATTTTTTTTTTTCGATTTTATTTCCCTTCAAAAATTTTTTTTTGGGTCAGAATTTTAAAGTCGTAAAATAATCGACAATTATCCAGCAACCCACCATACAATTTTTATGCATATCCAAGAATAATTAGATTAGTAAATAACACCTTGAAATTTACATACCCTTCCTACATTTCAAGTGGCAGATTAGGGAGTCTGAGTCAGTGTGGTTGGCGGCCATTTTGTGGACATATCCGAAGCGTAAGTTGCCCTATCTATATATATTGTTGTTCCCTATAGAATTTGTGATATTTTGGTATGTTTTTACCTGCATAAATATCATATTATATATTAAATATATGTATTTTTTTACGAAATTTCTAAGTACTCAAAAAATTACCTTTAGATATGGCCCCTGATATAAATGTAATTTACAAAATAATGAAGATTTTTTTTACATATTTCTATTTTAGGATAACATATGTTTATTCCCTAAAAAAAATAGCCACTTCCTATTTCATTTGGGTACCCAAAAAAATTCATGAAATTTGGACAAATTTTTTTGGCCAAAAAAAGTTACCCTTTTTTTCTCATTTCAGATCTTCACCTCCATGGGTCTGACTTCATCCAAAATATATCAAGATGTGTCCTAAACATTCAAGAATCAATTCCTAAAAGGATTTGTGTATATATGTATAAACTTTTTTTTATGAATTTTTATGTAAGGTCTTTTTTCTACTTAATTTTATAAAATATTTATAATAAATAGTTTTTCTGCAGATGAGTAGTATTTATCTTTTCAGTTGTTTTAAGCAATCATTGAAGTTTTTTTTTGGCAAAAGAAAAAAGGAGGTTACTGCAAAAACTGATTTTTCAAGAATTTTTTTTGGCGTCGGGGTCGCGCGCGTCCGAGTATACCCTTAAAGGGGTGTCCGAGGAACGTACCTATCCAGGGTTAAGAAACGAAAGTTGATTTTTGATAAGTTTGGTAAATGGGACGTTAATGACTGAAAACAAGTGTTGTTCACTGACAAATCGACATTTCATTACTCGGCAAGCACCTCGACGAAAGTTTGGCGAAGTCCACACTGCAATAAATACAGTGAAAATTTATTCGTCCTTGTGAAAAGTTCACAAACACTTTGATGGTATCGGGTTCTATGGGCTATGAGAGTGTTAGGGAATTGTGCATTTTTGAAAATAATGAAAGAGTGAACCAGCATATTTATTACGTCGTACTGAATGAGTTTTTAGAGGGAAGTTTTGAGTAAACATTAGCTTCAATCCTTTAGGAACACGGCGCACGCTGCCACACGACGGCATTGATAAAGAACTGGCTGCAGGATTGTGGTGTGGAGCTTTTAAGAGACTGGCCCCCTAATTCACCTGACTTTAGTCCCATTGAAAATCTGAGGTCAATCATTAAACAACGATTGCAGAAAGTTGACTGCTCCAACTTGAGGCTGCCATCCTTGCCGCTTGGAACAGTATCGAACCAGAGATTTGTCAGCACCTCATTGAAAGTGTTCCCCGTAGGAGAACAAATTTGGTGTTACCAAATACTAGATAACATAAGGTAAGCTCAAACACCATTTTTATGTATTAACTAATCTTTTGCATTCCCTTACAGGTCAACAAAGGTGATCGTGAGTATGCACTTGCCTAAATTGCCTTCAGCCAAAGACATTCAGTGCCTACTTTTAGTTTGCTTTATATCGACTGCTTTGTACCCGTCAGATCTCAGTATATTATTGAGTCTTCAATAAAGATAATGTTTTTGTCTAGGAAAAGATAATGATGTTTATGTTCTTTCTTTTTTTAAATAAGCAGGATATTACAATACTTGTTAATTTTGAAGGTTTTGGAAAATAAGCAGTTTATATATAGCGATTTAAATGAGGTTTTTACAAATTAGGAATTAATATATTATTTAAATAACTAAAGAATGCCAATATTAAAATCCTTAATTGGAAGGGCTTGGTTTATTCCCAAAATTGGCTATTTCAGATTTCCCCCGAAAGAGCAATAGTTGTTCTTTTGGAACAATCCTTAGAGCCGAGGATTTTTTGTCCTTCCCATGTTACCACATGTTCACACCACCAGTATCCAAGAAGTCAAAGAAAAATTACTTCGAGAGAACTTCACTACAGAGGCGTTCGTGCACACACACTCCTAACATTCGCTGCAGCGTATTGAAGGGGGCTTATGCTTTGGCTCGAAGGATTCTCCAGTTATTTGAGCATTACTTTGACCTGGACATCAATGTTGTCTTGGACTTCACCATTGAAGGATCCAATGTAGGAGAGAACCATGCCGTCGTCCCTGTCCTTGTGTGCGGCCTGATCTTAACAGAGCAACTCTTAGGTCAAGTAACCTCAGAAAATTGTGAGATGGTGATGGAGGATTGAATTTTGGCTCTGCTTTGATGAAGGGGGATACTGTCATATGTCATTATATTGGAATGTAGAAAAAAAAAATTCCATTGCATAGTTTGCTTTAAATCTTCTGCTTTGTACCCGTCAGATCTCAGAGCATAGCATCGAGTCTTCAATAAAGATGTCTCTTGTTTTTGTCTAGGAAAAGATCATGATGCTTCCGGTCGTTTTTTTCATTAGTTATGAAGCACATTACAATACTCGTTAATTTTGAAAGATTTGGCAAATAAACAATTAATATATAGTGATTTAAATAATTGAAGGTCTTGACAAATTAGGAATTAATAGTCATTTAAATAACCGAAGGATGCCGATATTAAAATCCTTACTTGGAGGGGCTTGGTTTATTCCCAAAATTGGCTACTTCACATTTCCCCCGAAAGAGCAATAGTTGTTTTTATGGAACAATCCGTAGCGCCGAGGATTTTTTGTACTTCCTATGTTGCCACAATGTTCATACCACCAGCATCTGAGAGGGAGAATAAAAATAACTTCGAAAGAACTTCATTGCAGGCGTGTTCGTGCACGAACACTCCCAACATTCACTGCAGCGTCTTGAAGAGGGCTTATGCTTTGGCTCAAAGGATTCTCCAGTTGTTTGAGCTTTACTTTGACCTGGACGTCAATGTTGTCATGGACATCCCCATGGAAGGACCCAACGTAGGAGAGAACCATGTTCTCGTCTCTGTCCTAGTGTGTGGCCCGGTCTCAAAAGAGCAACTCATTGGCTCTTGGGTCAAGTAACGTCTAACTCGCTCCCGCTCTAACCATGACCTCTTAGTTCCCACGTGGTCTCCTTGTGTTCCCTTGTGTTTTCCGGTGTCCTCTCTTTCCCTGTGTGTGTATCTTTGCCCTGTGATGGAGGCTCATCGTCGTTGCCCTGGGCCTCCTGCAGAGAACGCATGTGGCACTTTCCTGACCAAGGAAGAGCTCGACCCTCCTACCCTTTGTTCCAAGTGTCGAGGGCAAAGGTGCGCGTAGGATGCTACTTGCCCTGAATGCATCGTTTGGCCCAACTGTCAATGGAAGTTGGGCTGGGATGAAGAAGGCCAAGAAGGAGAAACTTATAAAGTCGAGGGAAACGTCTGTAGAGTCGTCCTTGGCTAGGACGACTCCAGCACAGGGTAAGTACCCAAAGTCATCCCCAGTCCCCGTCCATGGCGGGGACATAGGGGAGTCTATTGCCAGGCCTCAACCGATTGTTGAGCCCGTTATTTAGTCGGGTGAGGCGCCTGTGTTGGATCCCTTATTATTGCCTGTGGGCGCGCTTGCGCCTTGTGGATACCCCCTCCATGGAAGAGTTTGTGGCCTAATCTCGTGGTGTGGAGGTGGCCCCCTTGGTAGCGGTTCCAGCCATAACCCTGGTAACTGAACTGCCTTTTCCGTGTGTTGTTCCAGGTCCGTCATCGGGAACGTGCGATCCCTATCGTGAGCGTTTTGTGACAGGCTCTTCCGATGTTGTTCTGCTGCTTTGGTCGGCCGTGCCCAGAACCCCGGGTAGTTCGCCGAGAGACTATGAGCAGCCCTGGGACGAAGGTGACCGCTGAGTGTGATGCAGCCACCTCAAGCCGTCTCCCTGTCGGATCGACAACCCTGGTGGTGGGGAAGACCAGGTCAGTGACCTCGTGGGACAGCAAACTTCACAAAAAGAAGAGCCAAGCGTTCTTCTTCCTCTGACGGAGACCAATCTTTGGACGGGACCTCTTCGTAGAGTTTCTACTCTGGCGACGAGAAGAAGGCGCAGGGGGTGCAAGAGGAACCGTTCACGGTCTTCCTTGAAGTACTCTACAAAATGTTCTAGGTCCTCCCGGAGGTGGCACAGGCGCCGCAGGAGCAGCAGCAGCAGAAGGAACAGGCGGCATCCCAGACTTGGTAGTTCCCATTCGACAAGGAAGGCCGGTAGGGGTTCCCCATGCCCACCGCAGCAGGGGCTGCCCGTGGGACAGGGGTCCCAGAGATGAGAGCGGGGCCCTTGGTCTACTCTCGGGGCTCTCCGGCCGATCCATCGGCTGCCCGCCCAGCTGCAGGCCGCAGGTCCTGTGTGGCCAGGATTAGGCATGGGTCCCCCCGTGACCCTGCAGAAGGAGCCTAGAGGTGCGAGCTCCCCAGGCGTGGCGAGGCCCCGTTCAAGCGAGGTGGGCAGGCCTATAAGTGCTCCCCCCCATGAGGCGCTCCTCGATACGGGTCCCCCCCTGGGAGGAGTCCTCTGTTACCCCCACAGACTCGACGATTGAGCCCCAATGTGAGGAAGAGTTCCCGGTGGAGGAAGATGACGATGTGAGGGATCTGGTGCTGCCGGACGTAACACCAGTGGAGACTATGTTCGGGAGGGTCCTGGCCTTGATCCGGGCCCAGAACAAACCTGAGTGAGGCGGAGGAACGAACGAACGAACGACGGGCGAGTCATTCTTCCAATTCTGAAGGAATGTCAACTGACTTCACTGCTGCTCTTCATAGCAACAGCCCGTGCAAATAAGCCGAGAATCAAAAGAAAGAAAAATCCAAGAAGTTAATAGACAAACAAGCTCAGCCTGATACTGATAACTATAAATATCTAATTCGCTGTCTGGGACTCCCACGGTCTAGGCCTATCAAAATAACAATAGAAGGTAAGAAGGCTCTTGTTAAATTATAAAAAAGCTTTAATGTTATACCTTTAGCAAATAGATCTGAAGAACATTCTAGACTTCGCCATAATGGTAAAGGTCACTTGTTGTACATTTAAAGTATCCAAATTATTTAATTTATGATGGGATCTAATTCTAGTAAATTGCGATTGTAACTTCGAAAATTAATTCAATGGTTACAAAGACTTTTTATAAATAAGTAAATACTCTTCATCGACAAACTTATATACTAAGCCTTATTTGAAACTTCTACAAAAAATCTCATTATGAAAAATTCCACTGAAGTTTCCATAACCTGAACTTAAGAACCAACTAAAGTCATTTGTGATTCCAACCCAAACACAGCGTATTCTTTTGAAAGGGCTAATTAATGCCTTGTGCCAAGAGCCCCTGCTCAGCTGTAATGTCGGGCAATCTGAACCAACGAAAGGAGAAAGATTTCCTTCTTCGGTAATGGACAAAGGTTTGTTTTCGTACAGCAAAAGTAATTGAAAGTGAATCGCCAAAAAAGAGCAACACTTGACGGATGGAGTCAAGAGACAAGAGGACGTACATGCAAAAAGAAACAATTGCAGATTTGGTCTGTGGCAGATAGATTCATATCTGTAAGACTATTTATAGAAACCACTGAGGAGATGCAGAAAATAATTAGGCAACAAGGAGGGGCTTAAAATTCTGAAGAAATCAAAGCCGAATCTCATTAAAATCCAGTAAAAGTAATATATTCTAAATACATTTTCTCCGTTGTTACCGCATTCAATAGAGAGAATGTACCGGGAAGTCGCATAAGTTCTTACCAATGCAAAGGCCACTTGCATAGTCACTCCCTAACGAGCATTATCCAATACTAATTTTGAAGACAAAATAAATGAGGCATTATAACAATTTTAATATACATTATTCATAATAAATGAGTCAGCCATTTTGAAGTACAATGGCACCGCAAGTTATGAAACACTATTTTAAAAGATTTATTATCTTCGAATCTAAAGTATTGCAATATATGAAGTCAGTTGACATCTCTCGATAATTGAAGACTTTTGCACTGAATATCTACATTTACTTCCTAAACTATTTATTATCTTTATCACTCATTCACTCCAAAGGTTATCGGGGTATTATAAACCTCTATTACGAACCTTCGATGTTTTACTTGCCTTTATCTCGGCATTGGCCGAGATGAAAAAATACTTTGAAGTATGTGACAGAATTTGTCCATTTCTGCTTTCTTCATATATTACTGTTGAGGCAATTTCTTTTTCCTTGGCCCTTTATTTCCCTATTAATTTTCCAAAAAAATTATAATAGTATGGTGTTCCTCGTGCAGGATATTAGGTCCTGAATGTTTATAGCCTGTGAGTACACCAAACAATCTTAGTGGTTAGTACCAAACTCTTTCTTCCAAAAACAAATTATACATAACCATTTTATCACAATCTTTTACATGCCGCTGTGAAATTCAACTGCGTTCCAAATTAAACAATTCATATATAATTTTATTAAATCAAAGTTAGATTTCTTGTACACCATGAATGTTTATTCTATGTGAGAGAGAGAGAGAGAGAGAGAGAGAGAGAGAGAGAGAGAGAGAGAGAGAGAGAGAGAGAGAGAGAGAGAGCATTAATCGATATTACTAGAGAGCATTTATCGATGTTACTAGAGAAAGCATTTATCGATATTGCTAACTCACTCACACTCTCTCTCTCTCTCTTTCTCTCTTTCTCTCTCTCTCTCTCTCAGATTATGATTACTGAGAATTAGTCCTGTAACTTCAGGCAATAAAAGGAAATAGTTTGTTTTCGTATAGCAAAAATATTGGAAAGTGAATCGCCAGAAGGAAAGCAACATTGACGGACGGTGTCTAAGAAGAGATTACCTGGAATCCGAGATGCACAAAGATACACAATTGCAGATCTCCTCAGTGGTAGATGAGCTTTATATCAGTAGCCTGTTTATGGAAACAAGAGGAGCTGTTCTACCCACCAGAAGGCAAGAGTGAGTTCACTTCCACTGAACTGATTTATGAAGGTGACGATCATTACAAGCAGGGAAAATGGAGGATGGCTTTGGAGAAATATAACTACAGACAGTATCTGACGTCCCCCACTCAGTTGTGAATGACCAGTCGGTGTATCAAGATGGAAATGAAAGGGACAAGGTTAATTTCCCTATCACAGATCCTGCGCAGTACGGGGGAGTAGATAAGAAGCAGTGCCGTGCCCTACCAGTGGCCTTTGCTCTTAGATCGGCCATTTTTTTTTATGCAAAGCAATACACCAAGTGCCTGGAAGATATCAACCTAGCTTTTGAGTAGACTACCCTGAAAATGCTCAATGTGTTGGATCAAAAGTGCAAGTGTATATCAAGAATGAAAGGTAAATTCTCATCTACACTTTGGCACTTTTGATTTATTCTATGAGAAGACCACCTTTGCCTAAGTCACTGACATATCCACTCCACCAAAAGATTCAAAAGAGTTGAGAGCTTTGAGGAATCCCTTTGCTCATAAACACCAAAGGATAAAGCCACTTTCGAGCAAACCCCAATATACTATCCCTCAGTCGTGCTGTCAAAGTTGTCTGCACAATACCAGAAGGTAGACGAGTCATTGCTACGAGAAACATCCTAGGTAAATACACTTACTGTATGTTACTGAAAGACTTCATTACTGAGAAAAATTACTTGTGCTGTATATTACAAAAAGAAGAGTCATCGTTACAACAAACGTCCATCAGGTGAATATACTTGCAATACTGAAGAGATTTTGCTATGAAAACTAAGTTAGAAATAGCTACAAGAAAATCTATTAAGTGCCTTCATGGGCAATGAATGCTACAGAGTAAGCACGACTTAACAAGAAACCTATCTGATAAATATGCTTCATACCATGTTACCATTACATTGCCACAAAAAACATTCTACCAGGTGAATATACTTTCATCTGTGTTACAGACAGTATTGCTACACTAACCATTTTACTAAGTAAATATATTTAAACTGCATGCTAGAGAGAGTAGATTGATCACCCACATTCAACTAATATACAATTGGACAAAGGAATTCCTGACAAATTTTGCTCTAGAAATTACACCCAGCCACACCCAAACTGTGATGCAAGTTCCTGTACTTGCACTTCATAAACTAGATTTTTGGTAATTCGCCGCAAAGTAAGGGTGCGACACGATGCACTTCTTCCGAGGAATGTGTACAGGGACTCGTGCGTCGAGTGTACCTTCTCGCTGCCAACCGTTATAATATTAAATTTCTTCTAATTACAAGAATTTCTTTGCTATCTCAAAAATTAGTAAATTTTACACTTAATATTTATTAATTTAAATTTTTGGGGAAACATTTTTTGCATTAGGCAAAGTTCTTTAATAAACTTGCCTTGATCCTACCTTAATGAAACTATGACGCCTCTCCCAATCCCAGGATGTCCCGAGGTAAGTAAATGAGATGAAATTATTCATTTAAAAACTAACACACACATTGCCAGCTTATTTCCTGTTGACCAGATAAATAGTCAATGAAATCCCCCCCAACCATTAGAACAGGATTTCCAAAATAACTACTCTGAACCAGCTTCTCCATACACTCTTCCCTTGCACTCAATAAATTGGAATATAAATTTTTGTTGTTCCTGTATAAACTAAATTTCTAAATACTCACATTAACAGCAATTAAAAATTCTAGATCATTTTGTGCTGCAACACTGGCTAAAGTTTTATTTGCCATGGCAAGACTTAACAAGAGCCCTGAAAAATCTCTGGTTTTTGTAGCAATTTTAAACTAACAAAATAGAGCGATTTACAAAGATTTATACCCTTTATAGAATTATTCTGACCTTATGTAATGTTCTGTAGCAAGACATGCAGAGCACGAGATCTAGCAGATGAACATTGGTTGGATTGCGAGCTTTTTACATCCATGGAAGGAGAAGAGCATACATCTTTGCTATTAGCCTTCAAGATGCTCAAGAATTTTGTACATTAGCAAGACGAAGATTTGTTCAGGGATATCATGGTTGATTTGTTTATGAGAGAACTGAACAAATTCTAGGTTTCAAATATGTTTTATACAAATCTACTTCATTCTTATCTCTGTATTACCTGCATCATGACAAAAAGCCCTGGACCATGTCAACTCGTTATAACTGTCTTATTATTGTGTGGCCAAGATGATGGACCCGAGTGGAAGATTTTACATCAATAGATCTGGAGAAACCTTTACACCAGGAGAAGGACAACTGTTTAAGACCAGCATGTTTCTACTAAATATATCAAAAGAAATGAGCACCGCACTTCCTTGTGATGATAGAAAGGAAACTAGCTCAAACAGTTGTTCCAAGTTTTACTGTGGTACAGAGGAAATGAGGATTGTATATAACGTCTTAATTACTGCAGACTAGCTCTTATTTTTCTATTGTTAAGCTATTTTTTTCTGGTTCAGATTATAGTTCAGGATTATAAACAAAATAAGTTGAACATTTTCTCTGCTTCAATGTCCTAGCAATTCCCCATTCTTTCACTTAAATTATCATGATGGGGAACCTCTTTTCCCTTTATTTAAAGAAACTCTACCATAGCCTACTATAAAGTAGTCCCCCATTCTTTCACAAATTATCATGATGGGAACCTTTTCCCTTTATTTAAAGAAACTCTACCATAGCCTACTATAAAGTAGTCATAGTTCAATGTATATCAGTGCTTTTTATTGCAGATTAAATGTCGGGGCTTTTTCCCAGCAATAAGCTTTTTCAACCGCTCTGCCGAGTACACTTACAGCGGTCGAGTAGGGAAAGTGCATTCTTTGGTGCCAATTGCCGCAGGTAAGGATATCACTTGATCCATTGCAAATAGACTTCAAATGAAACAAGAATAAGAGCATGACTGGCTCAAGACCTTTACTACGGTTCTCTCCAAGGAAATGGGCCTATCCATATCGCTGCATCAGTGAAGCAAAAGCAGAATGTTCTGTTTTACAAGCAAGATTAAATAAAGACAAGATTACAGAAGAACTGAAAATTAAGTCAAAGCGAAAAATGCCTGGCAAGTGTAAAAAAAAACACCAAAGAACAAAGTGGAATAGTAAAAGCAGCAACATGTTCCAAGGAAAAGTTACCTGGATTAGACTAGATGAAATTTGCTGCCCAGTTGATGGTCTTGTATCATAACTTCGGCTATGAAGAGGTGTCTACTTTGGCATGATTGGGACTTGCATATAAGCACAGCGTCAAAGGAGATGCACATTTTGAAGCATTGCGGACAACACCAATTCATTCATAGAAGAAGAGGTAAAGTGCCAAAGGATCAAAAGATTAAGAAGCTGGGACTATTTAGGCTGCAAATCCTACTATAATGAAACCGGTGGTGCCAGATGTCCTTCTGAGAAGTCCTGCTATCAAAAAGCAATATCCTAAAATCCTAAAAGCTGCATATTGATTTTATAACTATCCTGTTCTCTATTTAGAGGTTACATAGAATAGGAACTAATATAACTTGCCAACAAAAATATAGCCAAAAAAAAAAAAAAAACATCTTTGACATTAAATTTTAAACAATCTTATTTTCATTCTGTAAAATGCAAAATACTGCTAATGGATGAATATGGATGAATAAAAAAAAAAAAAAAAGTGCTAAAATAGGATTTTTTTCATAAATGAACCACAAATTTTCCGAAATTTAATATAGAGTATAAACTAATTTTCTAAAAAAAAAAATCCATAATCCTTTTCTATTTAAGATATAATTAAGTATTCGAACTTACTTAAAATACCATATAATTTTGAGCTTTATTGCTTTAAAAATGAAGAAAAAAAATCTGAGTACACAAAAAAAAATTAGAGAGATTTGGTAATAAAAGTGGCTGGGTGACTATCATAAGGTACTTATTATGTGTAACAAATTTAAATTTAATTCAAGCATAAATACTATAACCATCAGAGTGTCCCCTTAAGAGGAAATTCTGGAGCTCACTAATGGTCAGGAAGAGGATGTCAACGGATTTCAGAAATCAACTAATGTCCTGTACATTAACAGAGGCACGTAAGGTAATAATTCTATATAAAATGCTAGCCTTCAAGTTTATCTAGAAGACAATGCGAAGGCATTTAACTCTAGGGAATAATCTGCCCCCACCAAGTACAGTATATTCTAAAATAATTTTACGTACTTTGCAATATATCTAAGGTTTTCAAGTACACTGATTTTCAAAACTAAGTTAAAAGATCAACATAGCTTTGACAAAAACTTTTCATCAATACCAGCAAAAGGACGATGCATGTTGTATCGATATAAAATAATTGATTAATCGACACCTATCAGAGTTAAAGGACATTTACCTCTTCTAACAAAAGCCCAAGAAATCTGAATATACATGATTTATGATAGAATTATTGCAATTAGGTGGAACCAATTTGGGCTATACATGTATGTGGAAGCCGTTAGTACTTCCGCTAGCTAAAGTAAACTGATTAGTTTCAGGTGACAATTGGTGCTCATCGGATCATTTTCGGATATGAAGGTGCAGTTTTAATTTGAAGTTACGGATGAGCTTTAACTGCATCATTGGAGATCAACCTCTAAAACCATTTAGTTGCAGCGACTTTAGTCCAGGATTAAAGCACCCATGGAAACAGCAATTCTTGAAGGAAAATAGAAATTTATGTTAAACCAACCACCTGCAACTGCTGTCAATTAGCCTAGTGTTCCTATGGACGAAGAATTAATTTTAGCTTTTAGGTTGAAACTAAGCCTTGCGTAGTTTTCCTGAAGTTGGCTCTGTCAAGTCTTCAAAGAAATTTAGTTAACCCAGTGCAACACGAATCATTCATTTAGAAGACTTTGGATTAGCTGTCACCGAGAAGACAGGTGGTTAAAGACTATAGTTTAAAATGTCGACTCTTACAAACCAAGATATCTTTGGCCCTCTGTTATGTCCTTTCAACACTCATTTCACCATCTCCAATGCAGGAGTGCAAATTTGCTGGTTAATTAATACGGGGTGTAATACCTTTCCTTCCAATAATTAACAGTTTGTATTCAGGGATGTAAGCATTCTTTCACAGTTTTTAGCTGGAGTGAGCCAACCTCTAATTCAGTTGATTCAACTGACAAGGCTAAATTGAAGGCAAGTCTTCGACTAGTGGCCGTTGTGACCGGTCGCCCTATTTTTCGCTCTTGTTGCGCACTATTACCAATCTAGTGACAAATTTGAAACTATCTAAGACCAGGCTAGGGTTTTGCTGATAAACTAACCATGGCGATGGCATTCGGGTGTCAAGAGTGATTCCTGCACAGGGACAGATGAACCTGATGTGCCGTGTGACTTGTGCCATGAATGGTACCACAAGTGGCAAAATCAATTAATCAATCTCTCTCTCTCTCTCTCTCTCTCTCTCTCTCTCTCTCTCTCTCTCTCTCTCTCTCTCTCTCTCTCTCTCTCGAGAGAGAGAGAGAGAGAGAGAGAGAGAGAGAGAGAGAGAGAGAGAGAGAAATTGTTTTGTGCTACCTGTAAAACCTATCTCTTGTACGAAAATCAAACCTTACTTAAGTCAAAGAAGGAATCACTAAATGAAAAAAAAAATCAATTTGCTCTGTGGAAAGTAATCAAAGATCAAACTGACAAATTAACGCATCTAGAATTTTGAGCGAACTCGACTGATTTAGCCATCTCTCAGGTGACATTTATGAATGATCTCGTCGGCAAAATTGAGAACTTTATGCCAATTCGAGCAGTCATGAGTACCCAAAATTATAAAGAAGCCTCTGGTTCATTTTCAATTGCTGTTAAAACACAGCCTAAAAACCTATTAACCATAACAGGTACTAATCAAGATCAAAAGGCTTCGGATCACAAGTGAACAGTTGCTAAAGCCCTGAAAGATGTCTTGATGACCAACAGCATTTCAAGAAAAACAGTGACAGCCGTGAACTTAAAAGACACTAATAGCAGGGATTTGGTGGCCAATGAATAGAAGCTAATGAATATTGTAGATTTCATCAGTGGTCTTTTTATATAAACCACAGAAGAAATTTATAAGCTAATGACCTAAAAAAGGACAAAATTTAAGATATAAAAGCTAAGTATCACCAAAATCTATTACTTCCACTATTTGTGGAGAATTTTTGGGATGTGTGTAGGATGGCGGCCACCTGTATGTATGATAGCGGCCGCCTTATTTTCAACTTTATCTGAAACTTGTATAGAATATTAACTGTTCAGAATGTTATAAATACCCAGAATAAGTACTTACTATACCGATATACAAAGATTTTGAAAACCATCTAATTTGACGTGAAATTTATAAGTCGAACGAGCTCTGTACCTTGCCACGCAGTTTCTCGCTCCTATAGTTCCTAGAATTCCCTATAGATTACGTTCTGATCGAATCAACAGCGCCATAGCGGCGGAATACTAAATTATTAATCGGCCGCGGCAATTTGAAGCGACCCAATGGGACCCCACTTGACCTGGGGATTAACTTGGATTAACTTTTTCACCCGATCATAACTCATTTTTTCTAAAAATTCAAATACGGAAACAGGAGCACCCATCGAGGGTCGGAAATGCTCATTCTTTACCCACGCGGCGCGATGGTAACTAATCAGTGTGTGGATACTTGTGAATCTTTATTCAATTCAGTCAATCCTAGTATGTTGCGGATTATGAATTTTACAAGTGCTGAGTTTACAAAATATTTATATAAAATGGGACTTTTAGGCGACTTTTCCGGCATTTGGGCAAAATGTCGTATCGGTGAAATATGCTATAAGTATGATGGAAAATCTGCGAATTGGAAAAGCTGTTTTTTTGGCGTTGTTCATGTAGTTATTGCCGAAAAAAGATCGCCCCTAACCACGGTAGCTTTTTTTATGATCAAAGCTACCGTACGAAGATGTATTTGTTATATTAGAAAGTTTTATTTACGGTTTTTCTCAGAACCAGGTTCTCCCTTTGTACAAAAAGTTTGCCTCTCACACACTAGTTGATTGGTACAACTTCTGTCGCGACGTGTGTACGGACATCTTAGTGATGGACAGTAAAAAAATTGGCAAACCAGGACATATCGTCGAGATAGACGAGAGTAAATTCGGAAAAAGAAAATATAATTTTGGCAGCAAGGTCGATGGGAAATGGGTGTTCGGCGGGATTGACCGGGAAACACCTTGACTTTTTTCAGGGTTGTCGAGGATCGTTCGGAAAAGACATTGGTCCCGATATTATTAGAATGCGTCCATCCCGAAAAATACAATAATTTCGGACTGTTGGAAGGCCTATAATAATATCAAGGATCAATTTTTTCAACACAAAACTGTTAATCATAGCATTAACTTTGTGAGTCCGAATGATCCCAGTGTGCACACCAATACCATCGAATCACAGTGGCGAGTACTAAAAAGATCTGTACTACCGAAATTCGGTACTCTGAAACATTTATACGAAAGCTACTTTGTGATGTATATAATTCAAAAACGTTATTTGATCGGTAAGAGGTGTAGACTGAAGGCATTCCTGGAATTAGTTACAGTAAAAGTGTTTATCCGCTCAATACCCACGATTCTGATTCAGAAATTCCTGGTCCGTCCCAACACCCTTCCCCTCCACAGCGTAGTGTAACAAACCATCCACAAAAAAAGGTGTCCCATCACCCTACATCTCCTAAAAGTCCCCCTCCAACGTGCCCTCCCCAAAAGAAGAAGAAGTTGTCTCTCGGCAGAAAGGCAATACCAGCTGAAGATTCGGACTTCAGTGACTTCGAATAAGTAGGGAGCCGTTGTGGAGGTTACGAATAAACCCACAAGCTGAACCGGAAATAATGTAAGTACAACCCTCTTCGTTTCTGGTTTGTGAGATCACGGCCACATGTAGGCATGATGTCGGACGATTAAGAATACAGTATGCCTGTGTGTATGAGTGATAGCAGCCACATGTATGTATGATGACTTCCGATTAAGAATAGGCAAGTGTAAGGGGGGTCGCAGGGGGGCGTTACCCCCCCCTCCTCCGTTAAGGAGAGAGAAGTCTTGAAGGTAAGGTTAGGTGGGCCCATTCAAGTCAGGCAGTGTTCTATTCTAGAGTTTTGGCAGAACATTTTGTAGAACAACGGCCACGTGTTACGAACGTTCAGAAAACGGGAAGAAATTCCCGTTTTCTATACCCGCGCGAGGACCTGCCCGCTGATCTACAAAGGCTCCGAATTTTTTTTTACCTTCTTTCACTCGTATTTTTGACTCTCCTAAAAATACTGTAGCTACCCCTTAAACGTTCTCACCTACATTAAGTTTTCTTTATCGAAACATTGGGAGGACTATTTTAAATCTACTAAATTCTGTTGACAGAAGCACACGCAATGCTAGTGACGTCACAGGGTAGATACGCACAACAAAGGGCCTTAGTAACCCCAGCGTATGATTGTTCTTTCCTTAAACTAAGTGGGTCGAGATTAAATTCCTAAACTGATTCAAATATAATTTTCAATACTGCTGAATTAATGCATCTTTTATTTCTCAATACCAATTAAGGTTTGTTAATTTAAAGATTTATGCCCATCGCACCAGCCCATTGCTAATTGATCATTAACCAATTAAATTTTAGCAAGCCAGAATAGGTAGGATTATTGTATATATTAACTCCGTTAGAGCAGCAAGATTTCTGTAGAGTATTTAGTACAAAATCCTGCCTCCTATGCATTCCTTGCAACAATACATTGCCGTCCTAAAGTCCCGATATGACACCTCAATTGGATTAGCGTGTGCATCATGGCCGTCACTTGTTTGGAAAGGTGAAGCTAGGTGATCCCTCTCGACCTTATGGTCGCGCCATTCGTTCAGAAGCCGCCGTGACCGACTGGTCAGTGAACCCGTGCACCTCTGGCTCACCCCCACCCCCTCTCCCAAAACTCGACTCGCAGAGCAGTCCTGCCGGTCGGAGAGAGAGAAGAAGAGCCTGGTAAATCTTAATTGCCAAAGTACTACAAAAGTGGCCACTTAGTTATTCCCCCATAATTAGTTTAGTGAGTAGGGAACCTGGCTTTTACATAATTCGGACTGTGTGCGGTGGGATTGTGTGTATATATTTTGGTTTCGATATAATTTTTCATTTTTGAGACTAGCACAGTCTCTGGGTGACATGGGCCACGTGTCCGACCTAAGTTCTGATTATTGATTATTGCAGACTGCGTGTTTAACCAACCATTTTTTATTATTTTGAATTGCTATTACTTCACATTTTGTTTTGATACCTTTATTTTTGGTTCAGATGTCCTTTTCATCTAATGTAAATTATAATAATAAATCAATATTAGGTTAATTAAACCTACTTCGTGTTATTGCTCCCTCATTTATTTCAATGTGCAAATTATGAATATTTGATCATGGGACAGAATACCCAATATTTGAAAGGAGTAAGCCTACGTAAGTCTATAAGTGGTTTCAGCGAGGAACTTTGTATTAATATATATGCACGTGTGCGAGGCGGACGTGCTTCAGAGGCACTCTAGACACTTACTGGAATAACTATGGTCATTTGCCCGTTTTCCCATTAAAAATGTGTGTATGTGCAGTAAGTGCTGCTCTGCCTAGTGAAGAGTTCTCTATCACTTGCAATCCTATGCTTCCTGTTATAATTGAAAATTTCCCTCTAATCCAATCAGTGCCCGAAATTTCTTCCCCCCTCAGTGCCATTGGCTGCTTTCGGTTCAAACAGTGAAAGTAAGAAAAATAAAAAAAAGGAGTAACGGTTTGCTCTGAGCTCACCCTAACCACAAGGTTGACATAGAAAAAATGACCCAGAGTGTCGATAATGCCTCTCGTCCCTCCATCCCTCGCATACAGAAAAATTTTTTATTTTATCAATTCTCGTTCTAACAACGGTGATCCGGAGTCCATCACAGATGTCGTGAGAAATCTTTTCTCGGGAGAAGTTATCACAATTGCATAGGTCTCGTGCAAAGACTATATGCCCGACGGCATTCGGAATGATCGAAATGCAAAGAGCCTGACTTCTCAAAAGAAAATCTGTCAACATGGCTTAAAACCACAACAAATGTTACCATTTGCGAGGATAACCCATACACCCTACCTCCTGCCCAGACAGCTGACCTCAATATAATGACTCTACATAACATTGCAGTAAAAGCCTTTGAGTTGTCAACTTTGCTGTCAAATACTCAAGATCTCCATGCAATTCCAAATGCAATCGCTGCAATGAGCAAACAAATCAGTGATGCAGTAAGGCATCAAATCAGGGACTCAATCGCTGCAATGAGGCAACAAATCAGTGATGCATTGGGTCACCAAATCAGTGATGCCATCGCTGCAATGAAGCAGCAAATCAGTGATGCAATTGCTCTGCAAATCAATGAGGCATTCGCTTCTATGGGGCTAAAAATCAATGAGATAAATCAAATTGGAGAGGTGAAGGGTAAATGTAATAAGTTGAATGACCCCACAGACCAACCCCAATTATTATATGAACAACCCTCGACTGACCCCACGCCCACCTCTGACCCACTAAACACCCACTCTGGCCTGCCTGATACAGGGCTAAGGATTGTTACGAAGCAAACACCAGTTTTGGATACCACCACTTCCCCCTCCCCATCGTTAGACAGAAGAGATTCAAGAGAAGTACTACCCACTCCTACCTCTCCCCCTCCCCCCCCTACGACCGACTCTTATATGACGACGAGGGATGGCAGACCTTCCGGCGAAAGACAAAGTTCCGACCATACCGCAACCGCAGACAGGTCAACCAGCATTCAACCGAGAATATCTCCCCTCACCACCGCCCAAAGAGATGCCATGTCGTTGTCCAAAACCTGCATTCCTCAGCGACGGAAGATGATATCATGCTACATGTTAGGGATATACCAGGATCAGACCCCCTCATTCTTCATAGCCTCAAGTGTAAGGTAGAAGGTCAAGTTGCATACAGGGTTTCCTGTTTATTCCATCATCGAAAGCTCCTAGTCGGCGAAAACTTTGGCCCAGGAGCATAAGTGTCCTTTTATGATCTTGAGAGAAATCGCCCTCCCCCAGCGACCCTAGTCGCCCAAATTCATCTACGACAATGTCTCCCCCAGTAACGCCCCGCCACCTACCACACCCACCCCACCTGAGATTTCTGCTCTTATCTCCAAAGGTCGACGAAATTCATAGTGTCATTAAGTATTTTGTCTTTGAACATATATGGGATCAAGCGGGGTTTTTACCTGTTCTTAATAGAGTTATGCAATGATTTCCGTGGCATTATTGCACTGCAAGAAACCTTACTCCTCCCCCATGACCTGGCTATCAGGGATTCAGTTCATACTTATTATAACAGCTTCTCTGTCTCGTCGATGGATACTCATGACTACTTCATTCAAGGTCGTCCGAAAGGAGGTCTCACATTTCTATGGCATAGATCTTTGGATAAGTGCGTGAAACCGGTGACGTATCGAACCGACAAGACTTCTTGGCCTGCAAGTAACGATCGAAGGTAAAACCATATTAGAGGTTAATGCATACTTCCCCTGGGAGTGCCAGTCAAACTTTGATCAGTATTGTATATTGCTAGGAGAAGATCACGGTATTATTAATGATACCTCCGCTGACCATGTGTGCCTAATAGGAGACTTTAAGGCGCACCCAACTAGACTATTTATAATGAATTACAGCGTCTGTCTGCAACAATCTCTTCAAATTAGCGATTTTGCCATCCTGCCTCCTTCCTCCTTTACTTATATACAAAACAGAAATAATATGTCCAACACATACTGGCTTGATCATTGTACAGTGGAACCTCTACACACGAACATATCTACATCCGAATTTTCCAACATCGGAAGTAAAATTAGAGCAATTTTTCGACTACACCCGAATTTTATTTCGACAAACAAAGTAAGCAATTTTCGTTGTACCGGTTGTATCTAGAATTTTTCGACACGCGAAGTACAATTCGAACACGTTCCTAATCTACACCCGAATGTTTTTTCGACACCCGAAGTAAACAATACCCATACGCGTAGACGGTACTCGTAGTGCCGGATGTATTTTTTATTTCCGCTGATAGAAGGCAGCACTTCGACCTCGGAGGGACCCTCAATTAGCGTGGCTTGGGTCATTCCTCTGTTCTCGTCGGCTTCGTGTGGTTATGCGCTGTGCGTTCTGCTATTAACTATTTTAATCGTGATTTTTTGGGTACATCACTTGGTTTCGCAAGTGGTAGTGGTAGTGGTGAGAAAAGGAAGAAAGAAAAGCTTTCTTTAGAAGTAAAGCAAGAAATTATTGAAAAGCATGAGCGTAGCGTCCGCATGAGTGAACTTGCAAAAGAATATGGCCGAAATGTGTACGATCTCGACAATCTTGAAACAGAAAGAAGCCATTAAAGCAGTGAAACCTTCTAAGGGGATCACCATCATTTCAAAACGTCGTAGCCCTGTCATAGAAGAGATGGAACGACTTCTGCTAATCTGGATCAAGGACAGAGATTGTTGGCGACACCATCACCGAAACTATCATCTGCGAGAAGGCGCACGCCATCTTCACGGACTTGAAGGAGGAGAGCTCTGGGGGTGATGCTGGGGAGAGTTCAACCGAACCTTCCTCAGACTATTTCAAGGCATCTCGTGGCTGGTTTGAGAAATTTAAAAAACGGTCCGGGATTCATTCAGTTGTCCGCCACGGAGAGGCTGCTAGTGTGGACACAAAGGCTGCAGCTGACTTTGTGAGGAGCTTTGAAAGGACCGTGCAGGAAGAAGGCTACGTAGAGCAGCAGGTGTTTAATTGTGATGAAACCGCCGAAGAGAAGAAATTGCCTGGGCATAAGCCAATGAAGGATCGGTTGACTCTTGCCCTAAGTGCCAACGCTAGCAGGGACTTAAAAGTCAAGCCCTTACTGGTTTACCATTCGGAGAACCCTAGGGCCTTTAAGGCACATAATGTGGACAAGGACCAGCTTCATGTTTTCTGGCGATCCAACTCGAAGGCCTGGGTTACTAGGCAGTTCTTTGTCCAATGGGTTAACCAAGTTTTCGGTCCTTCTGTGAAGAAGTATCTTCATGAGCAGAAATTGCCTTTAAAGTGCCTGCTATGCCTTGACAATGCACCCGCTCAACCCCTCGGACTTGAAGACGATATCCTCGAAGAATTAAAGTTCATAAAGGTGCTGTATCTTCCACCAAATACCACCTCTATCCTCCAGCCCATGGACCAGCAAGTCATCTCGAACTTCAAGAAGCTCGACACCAAGCACCTATTCAAGCAGTGCTTTAATGTCACGCAAAGCACAAACTTAACTTTGCGTGAATTTTGGAAAAGCCACTTCAACATCGTGCACTGCTTGAAGATCATAGATCAGGCTTGGGTGGGAGTAACTCTACGGACACTGAATTCTGCCTGGAAGAAGCTGTGGCCTGATGCAGTTTCTCCCAGAGATTTCGAGGGTTTTAACCCCGAACCTGATCCCGTGGTGGGTGCAGCGGAAGACTTAGAGGAAATCGTGTCCCTTGGCAAGTCCATGGGTCTGGAGGTCGACGCAGATGACATCACTGAACTCATCGCCGAACATCACGCCGAACTTACTACAGAGGAGCTCAAGGAACTCCATGCTATGTCCAAGTACATGAGTGATGACGAGGAAAGGATCAAGGAGGTAGAACATGTGTTAGGTTCGGCGCAAATAAAAGATGTTAGGAAAATATTAAGACGTGGTCGACTTCATCGACAAATTCCATCCAAAAAAATTGCAGGTTTGTCGTGTAGTTGCGCAGTTCGATGATGTTTGCCTAACTCATTTTCGAAACATTCTGAAAAGCCATACCAAGCAACTTTCTATAGATAGCTTCTTTAAAAAAAACTACGAAGCGAACTCATGATGAAGAGGAAGGAAGAAGTTCAAAGAAAACGGCAAAGAGTGAAGAGAAAAAAATTCAATTAATTTTAAGTGGAGAGAGTGAAAGTGATTTAAATTAATCATCAAAAAAAAAAAAAAGAAATTGTAAAATAAATTATAAATATAAAAATAAATAAGCTAAGTTAGGTTAAAGTTCACTTAGTGAAAGTTAAAATAAGTTACGGTAGTGCAAATTTATCGTAGTCACCCTCTCTACCTCCTCGCCGCCCGTCCGTCCGTCTCCTCTCTGCGTAGCAAGACCAACACCTGCGCTGGAATTTCTAAGGTAAAGCAACGCTAAAAACCAGTTTCTTATTTATTATTTCTTGATAATTATTCTTTTTTACATGTCTATTATCTAATTTAGAGTGCATATTGTCATGTGTAATTATGTGTAGTAATTTATTAAGGAGTTATCATAGGTTTTTAGGCTCAACCACGGATTAATCCTACTTCAATGTATTCTTATGGGAAAATTAGTTACTACATCCGAACATTTTCTACATCCGAAGTCGGTTGTGGTACGGATTAAATTCGTATGTAGAAGTACCACTGTATTACCACTGACCGCCTGCATAGCTCTATCACTGAATATATTATAAGATACGACCTTTCGTCTGCATTCGACCACATACCCCTGCAGGTCAAATTTCATACACCCTCCTTCCTGGCGGTACCTATCCAAAGGGAAGGGCTACCATCCATCTCATGGGACTTCTCCAACCTCCAAAAATACACTGCATTCAAACACTTATCTTAAAGTAATCTCCGCTCGATAACTCAACCTGCTGAAGCCCTGCTCTGCAATAATCCTAAGTGCCGCAACGAACAGCATAAAACAAAACTAAAGGAATTCTACGTAAATATAAATGCCTTATGGAGCTCAGGAAGAGAGACGTTTAGACTCTAGAGGTAACCATCGAAACAAACCTGGTTGGAATGATTTAGTTAAAGACCTCTATGCACACTCTAGAAATGTTCCTTCTTTGGAGGAACGATGGTAGCCAGAGAGAAGGTCACCTTCCTCTACAGATGAAGCAAGCGACAGCACAGTTCAAACTTACTCTTCGTCCCAAAGAGTAGGGGATGCAGTTGGCGAAGAATCCATTGCAAGAATGGGGGGGGATCACTTCAGTACCACCCTAAATTGTATAAATGACCAAGATACCCGAAATGAAGTGGATACTCTCATCAATGTCAATAGGGATTTTCAATATAGTGACCCTATCTCCCCAAGTGACGTGTGCGAGGCTATCAAGAAATTACCTGGTAACAAAGCACCCTGCTGCGATGGCCTTCCTGCCGAGGCTTTCAAATTCTGCCACCCTATTATCTATATCCTATTTTCTGCACTATTTAATGCCTGTATATTACACCAATATCTCCCCAAAACCCTTCTACTTGTCCACTTAATACCTCCCATAAAAAATAAACTGAAGGATGCCAGTGACCCAGGAAACTACTGCCCCATCGCCATCACAACAATTTCATAGAAAACATTTGAATCTTTCCTGTTGCCTTGCACCTTTTCTCCACACCACAGACAATCAATTTGGATTTAAGACTAACCACTCGACTGACACTTTTATATATACTTTAAAGGAGATATTTAATTTCTATATACCCTCCGCCTCCCGTCTACTTATGTTTTGTAGACGTGCGGAAGGCATTTGACAGAGTAAACTATCTGAAACTCTTTTTGAAACTACGCAAAAGGGTAACTCCTCTATATCTCATCGGAATATTATACAGCTGGTTCTCAACGCAACAGTTCTGTGTCAAATGGGACAATGTCCTTTCCCAGCCATTCAGTTCATCTAACAGTCTCAGGTAAGGAGGCATCCTCTCACCATATCTGTTTAATGTTTACACATACTATTTGAATATTAGACTGAATTCACTTCCCATTGGTTGTACGGTTAATGGCTT
Source organism: Palaemon carinicauda (assembly GCF_036898095.1). Taxonomy (NCBI): domain Eukaryota; kingdom Metazoa; phylum Arthropoda; class Malacostraca; order Decapoda; family Palaemonidae; genus Palaemon; species Palaemon carinicauda. The sequence continues at coordinate 8,505,329 of NC_090755.1, forward strand.
TACCATAAATAACCTTTGGTACGCTGACGACATGGTTCTCGTCTCCCCCTCTGCCCAAGGTCTACAACGTCTTATAGACACCTGCAACACATACGCTAATGAACATGACAATCTATAACGAATCTGTCCTTCCAAGAGCACTCCGATTTGCAGAAGACACACATTTTCGTCCAAAAAAACGGTTAACATTTGTCAATGATTTTTCTTACCTAGGTCACATCATTACGAAAGATTTAAAGGACACATCTGACATTGAAAACAGGCGACGTAATTGTGTCTAAGGAACATGGTAACGAGAAGATTTGCCTTCTGCCGCCAAGATATAAAAAAACTCCTATTTCAAATCTACTGCTATAACATGTATGTCTGCTTGCTATGGGCAAACCATACCCGTGAATCGATGAGACGTATCACAGTCAATCACAATGATATCCTAAGACGCCTCACCTCAACAATACCCCAAGGCACCATTCAGCTTCAGCGATGTTTGTTGAAAATAGACTGGATAACCTAAAAACCATCATTCGTCGCTCTATAGTAAGTCTCACCTCCCGCCTACGATCTGGTGAAAATCCCATGATTCAAAATGTGCTTGCAAGTGCAGCGAGAATAAAATCCAAAATGGGGGAAACCTGGAAAAGGGAAGCGTCAGTACAATGAATTGTATTCACTAATCCTTGATAGTGTGGCTTTGCCAAATCTTCATCACTAAATAACTTAGGTATAATAGGCTACCCAGTAATGTTATGATAACGTGTTTTATAATGTTATATCTTTGTTGTCTAGAAGTCCTGTATTTCCTGCACACCACCTGCTGAGACTTAGTTTTTTTCCCCAGAGTTCTATCATTATTCAAGCAATTTATGTTCCAACATTTATCATTGTCATCGCCATTTTTTTTCTCCCTCTCTTGTTTTTGTTTGCTGACATGCATGTTATCATCATTATTAAGCATTAATGCTAAAGTGATTTTATTACTCAGACCTTAGAACTCTGGTCAACCTGCTAATTGATGTTTGTAATATATCACTGATATTAATGCATATCTTTTTTTCTGATGTCAAATGTGTAAGATCACTGTACCCCTATTGTAACGGTATATGGCTTTTGCTCAAATAAAGATTATTATTATCATTATTATTATTATTATTATTTTTATTATTGTTATTATATCTGCTTCGAAGGTAAAGAGCCACATCTTTGAACTTTTAAACTTTACATCACTGCTCCCATTTCTGGTTTTGTCTCTAATTACATTAACGTAAGATACCTGTCCAGCATCTCACTGGGGTCACTGGGACGGAGTCGGAAGAGAGTCTAAGAGCAAGAGGACTATAAACCTGACAAAGCTAGAGTAGGGCACAAATCACTATTTTCACGTGTGTTCTCCGGCCTCTGGACAGTAAAATTTCCCCCTTTTGTATTTAAGAGGGGCTGTTAGTAAACTGTGTCAGTAAAGTTTTTAGCAGGCTGTTTGTGCCCCGAGTGTAAGTGCTCATTTTCCTCCCCTGTTGATCTTTGGGTAACTGCCGTAGTGAGACTTTCCCAGACTAAGCTCCCACTCAAACATTTAAATAAAAATTCTCCACACAATTAAGTCAATCATATTACATATTCTCCATTGTCACCGCATCCAAAAGACAATGTATCCGGGCATTCCATAATAGCTTATCAATACGTTAGCCACTTTAATCGCCACTCACTATTATTGCTTTATGAAATTAAATAAGGACCTAAGCATTCCATTTAAGTTCATGCACATTTTATGTTCACAACTCGTTCGGAAAAGCTGTTAAAAAAAAAGTTCAACTTATTCGATATAGATTTCAGGTCAGAAGGTAAAAACAAAGACATGGCCTATTAGTTCGTGTTCGGACCGGGGTGTGTGTGTGTGTGTGTTGGAGGATACATGGTATGTTATGTAACAAAATGGACAGTATTACCGGTCAAATTAGGCAGAGCAAAATCATAATTCAAAACTGATGCGAAAGGAATCTTTGTCAATCGTAAGTTGAAATGCAAGTTGAAATATTTTTAATACCTACTGTATGAGAGAGAGAGAGAGAGAGAGAGAGAGAGAGAGAGAGAGAGAGAGAGAGAGAGAGAGACTCTCTCTCTCTCTCTCTCTCTCTCTCTCTCTCTCTCTCTCTCTCTCTCTCTCTCTCTCTCTCTCTCTCTCTCTCGAACAGAAAGAGATCTGAAATACAGTGAAAAGAAATATGAACTTAAAATATTGGGTGCTTGTGAAGTATAGTAGTTGAACACTGCTACTGACCTCCAGTACTGCACGTATGCAGTGAACTGCAGTGTAGTTTGTAGCTATTCTTTTTCAAAGTTGTTCTGACCAAAATAGACAACCACAACGTGATAATTTTTCCAAATTTTCCGTAATTTATGCAAATGAGCAAGTGTTGATCTAAGTTTTACTCTACAGGAGATGTTGCTAGGAGAAGGTTAGGCCAAGGACTAACGGCCGTATGCTAAGAGAAAATAAAGGGACTAATATAGACCCTATATTAAATTCCTATGCTTAACATATACAGGCCCTATAAATTTAGAGTTCCCTATAATTTAAGGGGTGGTTCCAATACTATTTAAAGGGTGGCCCGACATGCCTTTCGCAAGCCCTATAAATAAATAGTGTCATGATATCAACTCTCTGCTGGTGAAAACGGATTTTGAGCGAAGCGAAAAATCTATTTTTGGGTGAGATAGCCATGGCGTCCTGATGGAAGGTTCCTTTTTGGTAGCTTCCTTGGGTATATAACTACTAGATATTCCCAGAGAATTTAACCACAGGTTTATCACAGAATTCTAACTTCTGGAGCGAGTATCCTAAAGGTTTCCCTTTAAGACATCGTATATCAACAGGGGACGCATGTATTAACGCGCCACATAGCTATCTGCACCCCACATGAGTTAACACTTCGATGTGTAGGGGCGGAGAATAGCTGGGGAGCCGTTCCACAGCTAATCTCGTCCGTGGCTACTTTTGGTACTCGAGACTTAAACAAACGGGCGCCATTGCTAAATGACGTCACGTCCGTCCTCATCCTGAAGCATTTATATTATCAAAAGATGTCACAAAAATAATAACATATAAAAAGAAAGAAAAACTATTGCACAGGTGGGCCAAACTTCATATCTTATGAACTCTGAGATGTCCCTCTCGGAGTTCAAGCACAACACTATCAACAAAACAAGCTTCTGCCAAGTTTCACAGGTAAGAATTTCTTTGATTATTTTTTTAGCATTGTAGTTCATTGATGTTAACTGGTGAATTACACCCTTTCAGAGTGAAAATGCAATATTTTCAAGGCATAATAGGTAGATAATTTTGTGGTGGTGTGAAACAAAGAAAGTGATAAAATAGTAGTTGCAAGTAAACTTGTCATTTGAACTCGTAAATAAATTACATTCTTCCAATAGATGCATGGAAAAGGTGTTGGTTTTTAGCTGATGCTAAAAGGTTCATCTGTTTTTAGGAGAAATTATTGTATTTGTGCAAAGTTTACATTAGGTTTGGCTTGGAGAAGTTGAGAAATTCTGGTAATTAATCTAACGAAATCAAAGTAACCTAGGCAGGGGGTGACCCTCTGGAAGAGAATGCCAAAAAAAGGCCTTATCCTTTAGATTCTAACAAAATGAACTAATTTTCATCCACAGTTTTGCCTTTTTATAAATGATTTAGATATCTGGAGATGATTCCCAGGTTTTCAAGAATAATTCAACCAATGTGAACCTTATGTAGGAAATCATAGCTCCAAGTTGGTTGTGTTGGGCTGGTGATGGTAGCCTAACCTAGGGTTCGTTCATAACTTTGCAAGATAATTTAGATGGTGTCTCGAGTATGCCTAGTGTTGATTTCCAGCATGAATATCATCTGAAAAGTGTAAAAAACAATTTGAACCTATTTTGGGAATTTCATAGTGCATCTAAGTTTATGCCTAGTCTACCAAAGTGTAAGTTAGCTGTGCAGGGTGGACTGTGGAGGGCTGCTGTTGAGCTAGCCAGGGGTCAAGGGTGGCAGCTTAGGTTTTGTAGAGTTAAACACTAGGCTAACAAACATTTCACGAGTCTTACATTACACGTATATTTCATATTATTTCAGCATGTACCGACAATTCCGTCATATCCGAAACCTTCAGCGCTATCAGCATAGCCACATACGAAGGGTTGTGACAGACTGAAGCAACCCATTCCATGCCATGACAGAGGAAGAATTTCTGACGAGGTTCCGATTAAGTAAAGAATATACACTTTCATTGATTGCACAGATAGAGCATCGACTGCCCAATGCTCTCAACAACAGAGGTAGGCATGAGTCGTTATCATATTGTTTTTGTACTTATATGTCAGGTGATGAGCTATTCGCGAGTGATGTAAAGCTCATTTTTACTTATTTAACAACATTTCCTTAATAATAATGTACCAGGCAGGTACAGTACATAAGATGCCTTCATTACCTGTAAGCACAAGCAAAAATAATTTTTATGTCTGTATACCGTACTGCAGTGATTCTCAACCAGTGTGCCAAGGCATAATGATATGCCACAAGATCATTAGAAGTGTGCTGCGAAACATTGTCAAGGCACACCTGAAAATACAGAGTGGGTATAGATATTGGTTTTACATGAATGAAAAGTAATGCTTTCCAACTAATTCAAGCAGTATGGTGATATTTATTGAAGTAAAATAAGTTCTTATTTATACCCGGTATTTTTCTATGTCTGTAGTTCTATCTTATAATTACATGTATACCCTTTTAACTTTTGCCAAGTACATGTATACTGTATGCAGTAGTATTCTTATGAAATCTTAAGTGTGGCATTGGTAAAAACCCTACGGGCCAACCAAGGGAAAGGCCCGTGCCAACAACAAGTGTTGGCTTTAATACCCCAACAACAATTGGTAAAAAAAGGTTGAGGCATTTGCTGTACTTAGTTTATTTAGGCAAGTTATTTTATTGGTTTCTGCTAAATGTGTTATTTGAAAGGTTATATGAAGCTGCCTAGAGATATTATGCTTAATACAGTAAAAGATTATACAAATTTTTTTTAGTAAAAAAAGTTGAGAATTATGCCTGGACATGGTTTGAGTGAAGTATTTCATGATTTTTTCTTTTTCCAAAGATTGTCCTGTGCCTTCTCACCTGCAGGTCCTAATTGGATTGAGATACATTGCCACTGGAAACGACCAACTTGGTATATCAGATTGGTGTGACGTATCACAGTCTTTTGTTATTAGATGTGTTGCCAAGGTAGCATATGCAATTGGAAGTTTGTGTGCAGAGTTCATCAAGTTTCCAGACCAAGATAATATTACCAGGATCAAGCATGAATTTATGACTACATGTATAGCTGGAATGCCAGGTGTAATTGGGTGCACTAACTGCATTCACATTGCAATTGAGATGCCAAGTCACCCGCGTCCTGAAGTTTTCCGCAACAGAAAAAGGTTATTTTTCATTTAATGTACAAGCAGTCTGTGGTCCTCAGTTGCAGCTCTACAACATTGTAGCTCTGTGGCCTGGCAGTGCACACGACAGCAATTTTTTAAGGCAATTTGAGTTAATATAAATATTTAAAATTTTCTTTCACTGAAATTCCTCCTTTTTACAATTACGTACCATTAAAGCCTTTAAATTAAATTTAGCTTAAAGACTTCACAAATGTAAACAAACTTTAATCCGGCATACCAACTTTTAGAGGACAACAGACACCCTCTCAGCAGGGATACCAACCACACCCTTTCCTAGGTGATGCTTTAAACATACCACCAAAAAATATGGGGCTTCCCTACACTTTCCATAGGGTATAAAGAGGGCCCTATAATTTCTCTTAGCATACAGCCGTAAAAGGGCTAAAGTACATAATCCAACCGAAAGTCAGCGGAATTGTTGATCCAAGTTTTATTCTACAGCAGATGTTGCTAGGAGAAAGTATTGGCCGAAGACTAATGGCTAGAGTACTGTACATAATCAAACCGCAAATGAGCAAGTGTTGATCCAAGTTTTATTCACTCTCCTCTCGACTGCGCTAGCGAGAGGTTGTAAGGCGAGACTTTGAGAGTCTCCCGCTTGCGTGTTCGCTATAAGCGTAACAAACGTTCATACAGAATCCCAGTGTATTGCCAGCATGGCTGACAGCAAGGGAGGTTCCCCCTCCCCCTCCCTCCCAGACGAGCCGCCGCTCCCCAGACCCCTGATTCAGACGACAGCCTCACTTTCCCCCCCACCCCCACCTCCCGCCCGGCCACCCCCCACCCGAACTCCTACCGTGTTGACGCCGACAATTCTAGCGAAAACTCTACGGATTTTGCACTGTTTTTCAACAATTGATAACAATAGTAATATAAATTTTCAAAGCCATTCACTTAATGTAATCAACCCTAGTGTATCCACACCCCTTCAGGGAGAAAACCTTGAAAAAAGACCAGCTAATTCACCGATAGATCAACAGAAAGTTACCAAAAAGACCCTTTTTGATTGCAATAGAACCAGTGAGGACCTACATACCCCCACCTTTTCCCCCACAAATGCCCCCCCAATCCCCCCCAACACAGGGACAACGACAGCAGTGATGGCAATAAAAGTTTAAGCAGTGATAGCAGTGAATGAGGATAGCAATGTAAGAGTGAACGCTAACATCAGGGAAAGTGGTTACAGTGAAAGCAGTGAAAGAGTGATACTAAGTGAATTCAGTGATAACAGTGCAAGAGGTAACAGTGCAAACAGTGATAGCAGTGTAAAAGTGAAAGTGAAACTCAGTGGATACAGTGATAGCAGTGGCATTGTAACCAGTGTTAACAGTGAAAGAATGGAAAGTAGGGACAGAGAAAGAATAAACAGTGTGAACAGTGGAAGATCTCTCTGCCAGCCAGGAAATACCGAATAAAGAAGAAGATGGCTTTACGACCGTTAAAAAGAAAGGCAAGACAATTGATCCCAAACCTGTTCCTAAAAATAGGATGGTTTTTAAAATACCTAAGCCACAGGACCCTAATACAAGTGAAAGACACCGAGAAAAGACACCCAGGAATCCAAATAACAGTGAGAGTTATGCATGGGGGTGACGTTATCGTTTCCCCCCTAAATGAGGAAGCAGAAAATATCCCTAAAGGCACCCAGGGATACGAAGTAATAAAGACAGTGGAACCGCATACTATTAAAGTGTTGTGTGGTTTCTCCCCCACTTAGGGGTAGAAATCATAGAGGCACAGCCTATGGTTATTAAAGCTGAAAGTTTTGAAACCAAAGGAAAAAAGTCCTATAAAGTGAAGTGCTGGATCAGAGGGGAGCCTCCAGAGGCACTTAACCTGGGAATATGGGAGTCTTACCACTTAGTGCCATATATCCCAGAACCCAATCTGTGCTTAAGTGCAACAAGTACGGACACATCGCCAAACAATGCAGATCCCGCTTCTTCATCTGCGGGATCTGCTCTGGCAGACACTACTCTAAACAGTGCATAGGCAAACTGCAAAGGAAAGAGGTGCCTCATAACAGGTGCCCTGCAAGGCTTGACAAGGTGGACCAAGTACGGGCACGGATCACCGGAATTGCAATGACCCCTAGACCTCAAAGGGCCCCTAGGCCCCCCAGAAGGTCAAGACTCCCCCTCCCCCCCTCAGGAGAATCAACCTCACACAGAGCAGAGGAAGTCCCTGAGACTTCCTACGCAACAAGAACCGCCATAAATAACCCCCCCAATGCCCCCAGTAATAGACAACTACAAGCCCAACAAGCAGTCTGTTCCAACAATACCCCTCCCAATGTACCCTCAGTACAAAGACTCCCACGGGTGCAGGACACCCCTGAACAGTCAACCCCCCAGCCCCAACCCCTCCCCACTAGTAACACCATGTTACTTGACCCAGTAAACCACTTTGTGCCCATGCCCGTCTCAACCAACAAGCCAGAGAATACTAGCCTCCTCCCCACGGTAAACAGGGCTACATCAGGAGGTAATTACAACCACAAAAACCCTGTAACAGATATAGTGTCTGGTATGTGGGATACAGCAGTGTGAGGAGTGATAAGTCTTGTTGCTAACAAAAAAAACGAAGAAATCTGTGACATCATCCAAGGCTTACTTCCACAGTTCTACAACGAAGGTCTCAGGACGTTGATTGGTGTGATCTGGGGCCCCATTAGGGAATATTTATCCATTTTATGTGTAACTCCAACTAGCCTATTTTCGCGGACATAGACAACACGCACTTTACACAAACACAGCACAAATTGACATTTCTCTCATGGAACATTCTAGGTGTCAGACCTAAAAACGCCTTCTTACAGTCACAGACATGTACACAGAACCAAGACATCAATACTCCAAGAGACAGTGCTTGCAGAACACCAAACTTTCTCATTCAAAAACTACAAAGTCTACAGGACCCACCGTACAGAAACAACACGAGGACTAATGGTGCTTGGCTTAATGCCTAAATACTATATTCAATTCAACGAGGACTAATGGCTAGTTAAAAACACCATACCCACCAAAGCCAGAGACAACAGACTGCCACGAAGCTGAAACACTCGGTATACAGATAAAACTAGTCGACAACACTCACCATACACTATATAGTCGACAACACTCACCATACACAATATATACAAAGCACCACACAAACAAATTGACACCACACTATTTGCAGCAGCTGACACCGAAAACACAGCAATCACAGGAGATTTCAACGCACAAAACTCAATTCTCAATTCCACACTAACAACAAACCCTATGGGGACCAACCTAGCCGCCCTCCTAGAGGACTTTGATAGAGTAAAACTAATCAATGACAAGTGTGGCAACTCACAGAGCCAGAGGCAGACTAGACCTCACCTTTGTCTCCGAGAATCTGGCACCTGGCTCGATCTGGGGCCTCCATCCTGTCCTCGCAAGCGACCACTTTGGCATAAAATTCTCCGTCCAAATCGGAAAACTCCCGGCTCCACCTCCGCCCCCGCGCAGATGGAACCCGGACCTTGCCAAGTGGGAGCTTTTCAAAAGACATGTCCAGCTGGGCAGCCCAGTACGAAACCAGATCCCACCGAAAACATTGACCAGCTTCAAGAGACCTTTATTGGAGAACTGCACAAGGCTGCCAGTGGCTTCATGCTAGTAAAAAAGACCCCTAGGACAAACAACAAAGAAGCGTGGTACTACAGCCCACGAATAAGAGATGAATAAGTGAATAAACAGGGTCCACAAACTCCTCAGACGCCACAGAACTGCTGAGCTGCACCAAACACTACAAGAGGTCACAGCCCATGCCGTGACAGTAACTAATGAGGTAAAGCAGCAAAAGTGGATGGACTGGTGATCAGAGATTAACACCCTCACCTCCCTGGACCTTTTTCAACAAAGTAGACGGCAAAAACCGCTCAAACCAAACGGCCCACCCAGATCCTCCTGCGGAAGCACTCAGGTTGGCACAGGGGTTTGCGGACCATGCTAATCAGTGAACCTCCCACTCACTACTAGGCAGAGACAGGAAGCGCTCCTCCCCATCAGTGTCACCATGGTCAATGCAGCGTACTGTATACCAGACGACCGACATCCCTTTCACAAGGGCGGAACTGGAAAGGGCACTGGCCAAATCAAGGAACACTGCTCCTGGCATCGACGGTATCACGTATAGTATGCTAAAGAACATGGGGGTACCAGCGAAGGATGTCTACCTCCACCTCATAAACAAGACCTATGTTGAGAAATGTAGACCCCTGACCTGGAACCAACAGAATATACACCCCATTCCCAAGCCCCAAGAAGAGAACTCGTACAGACCTATCGCCCTCATCAGGTGTACAGAAAAGGTTGCGGACAGAATGGTCCTTAGCCGACCAAAGTGGAAAGTCTGCCATCTGCACCCCAGACTGTACGGTTTTACGGAGGGCAAAGGGACGCACGAGTATCGTTGATGTCATGGCAACCATCAATAACAAGAAAGCCCTAGTAGTATTCATGGACTTAAAAAAGGCTTATGAGTTGACCAGTGCCCAGGCTATACTGTTCTCCCCGGTAGAAAAGAGTCCGAGGCCATCTGTCGTGGGTTAGGCAGTACACCCAAGATAAGAGAAGCAAGGGTGTCCTTTCAAGGAGCCACCTCCCCCTTCCTTCCCCTGGAAAATGGTACGCCCCAAGGAGGTATCCTTAGCCCATTACTGTTCAACATCTTGATCGAGAACCTGCTTGCATTAGAGCTCCCCGGGGGCATAGAAATTTTCATATATGCAGACGACATTTGCATTGTATGCCCCCACTCCGTTCAACACAAACCAAGAGCCATCAACATCATAAGTGGAGGGTGCAAGGAGCTAGGCCTCAAAGTTAATTCTAATAAAACCAAAGCAATGGCGGTCAAGCACGATCTTGACCCCCCCATCTAATCCTGGACAACACCCCTATAGAATGGGTCACAAACTACAAATACCTGGGGGTCATCATAAACAGGTATTTAACCCTGGTTAGCCAGGTTAAACATCTCCGACACACTGTCACGTCTCGCTTCGTAGCCATGAAAAGACTCGCCACCCTGAGTAGAGGAGCTTCACACCTCTTGCTCAGAAAATTTCATGTGCAGGCCATTGTTTCGCAGGTGGAATACGCTGCCCCCACACTCACGAGCCTATCCACTGGGCTGTTGACCTCTCTAGAGGTCATACAGAACAATAGCATGAGGCTCATAGCGGGGGCCCCTTTGTGGACAAGGCTGCAGCTGCTACGGACAGAGACTGGCCTACTGCCCCTGGCCAACAGAATTGACTTGACGCTATGCTCCATAGTCTGCAAAACCCTGAAGGCTGGAAGAGTCTGCCCCCTCAGTAACAAACTACGAGGTATAATCAACCTCCACGAGGACCTCGACTCCCCCCCCCCATGTGGGACGCCTCCTTCAAGCTATCAGGAGAATGTGTGCAGCAGGAAGTCCTGGCTATACGAAGACAATGTCCACGTACTGTTTAATCCCCCAGCCCCGTGGTCCCCCGACCCAATCAATACTAATTTCACTGTCCTCCCCACTTCCAAAGCCCTCTGCTCCCCTCAGGTAATGCTACAAGCAGCCTTGCACGCTATAAATACAACTAATGCTAATAATAACTATTTTACAGATGGGCCGGTGGATCGAAACGTTCCAGCAACGGCCGCTGCGGTGTACTCAAACAGTTACGTGGACAGCTGGAGGCTGTCGGATCATGCATCTACGCTCCAGACAGAACTATTCGCTATAGCCAAAGCCCTAGCTGATTCGTTGAGCAGGCAAGGGGACATAACCGTTCACACGGATTCCAGGGGGGCCATTCAAGCCATAGCAAAGAACGCAATGTCGGAGAATGTTCCGTTGCTTACCACCATCAAAGCAACAGCACAAATCCACACACAAAGGGACCGCAAGGTCACCCTCAATTGGATTCCTAGCCATGTGGGGGTACATGGGAATGAGGCTGCTGACAGGATTGCCAACAACACACTCAGGTGTGCAACAGTTGGCATAAACCTGTGTAAATCACTCAAACAAATCAAAAAGCTAATAGTAAACAATTGTTTTTCCAGAATCAGGTCCGAGGTAAGAGGCCGCCAAGGGGGGCTCCATGACGGCCAGATGGTATGCGGACGTGACTGAAATGAGCCCCCATGACATCCCAAGGGACACCAGTAGAGGTCTGGCGACTATAATCCATCGACTCCGGCTAGGCTACCCCTGCTGTTAGCAGGTAGTCAGAGGACAGACCCTACCAATACTGTGAAGACCCATCCGTTGAGGAGCCGCTGGAACACTACCTCCTCACCTATCCTAATACATATACATACTTACATATATACATATACATATATACATATATACATATATACATATACATATATACATACATACATACATACATACATACATATATATATATATATATATATATACACAAAAAAAAAAAAAAAAAAAAAAAAAAAGGCAGTTTATGCCCCCATTTTTCTGCCTACCACTAACCACCTTTCACTTTTCTTCCCATGACCCTCAACTCACATGGGACTCACTACTATGTCACTGTCTGTCCCACTCAGCCATCACTTCAGGGATATTTTATGCCCCCTAATTTCTGCCTCCTACTCAACTCCTAATGACTCCTTCCCATGACGACCTACTCCCATGGGACTTGCTACTATACTTCTTTCCTACGACTAAATAATTTTCCGCTCGTGGCTCCAGGGGCCTGACCCCCACCTGTTAAGACAAAAGAGATGCTGCAACCTACAATAATTCCCTTACTTTTCCTCCAAGCAGGAGGAGCCCCAACCTTCTGTCCCTCGGCAGCCATACGGGAGTATATAAGAAAGACACAGAGGCCCTGCTTCACAGGACCTCCCAGAGACACCAAGCTCTAGGGGCAGAGCTGACTGCAACCCGTGGGTGCCAGCATATTGCCAAGGGCCCCACTGCCGAGACCGACAGACCACCGGGGCTGCCACCTGCCAAAACAACGGCTAGAAGATGAAGAATAATATCGCATTCCAGTGTGTGTGTGTACAAAGTAATAAAGGTTCCTACCCAATACACCCTATCCCCCCACTGACGGGCTGCCAACGCAAAAGCCCGGGTTCAGCAAAAAGGGCTGGACAATCTAAGAAGAAGAAAGTTTTATTCTGCAGCAGATGTTGCCAGGAGATAGGATTGGCTGAGGACTAATGGCGAGAGTACATAATCCAACCACAAATGAGCAAGTATTATTCCAGGTTTTATTCTGCAGCAGATGTTGCTAGGAGAAAGGAGGACTAATGGCTAGATAACAATCCAACCGGAAATGAGCAAAAAGAGTGTTTAAGGCAGCGATGGGTGGCTGCAAATTTTTGAAAACTGATTGACAAATTAACCCAAGAGCCAAGGGACGAGGTAGAGATCCTGCAGTATTGATAGGATCAAAGGACTCCGTACTGGGGGAATTACAGCTCCAATTCCTACTTATTCGTACATTACCTACACAAATAATCCATTTGGTATTAGCCTTTGTTTTTGTTTTTTGTGTTACCAAGATGGCCATGGTCCGCAGGAAATACTTTGTTGACGACGCTGAACAAGTTGTATAAAAATTTTAAAATCTTTAAGTAAACTCATAATAGCAGCAATTGAGATAAGTTTAAAGGATTTAGTGCTGCAACAACATTGGCAAAAGTTTTAAAAGACTTGAGACTTTACAAAGCAATCAGTAAAAGATCTGAAAATTCACACGTTTTCTTAGCAATATTAATTCAACTAACACAAGATAGTCTATAGGTCATTATAGAAAATGAGCACTGGTTTAATAGAGCCACTCTCAAAAGTCAACTTTGACCTGGGCTGGGTGATCTCCACCCTTTGATAATATATGCCATTTTATCAGATTTTGAATTTTTCATAATTAATATTTTTAAGCACATGTTTAATCAATAGATTTAATAAGATTTTTCTCTTAAGAATTTTTAAGCATGGGTTAAATAATTAAAATTTTAGATAATGCGAAGGCATTTAACTTTGTGAATGATTCGTTCCCACCAAATATATTTAACAAATGGTCACGTACCTTGCTATACATTAATGATTTCCATGTACAATGATTTTCAGAACTAATGGAAAGATCACCATAGTTTTGACAAAAACACCTTTCCCATATCAACTAAAGGTTTAATCGACACCTAACAGTCACATGACACTTAAGTCTTCTAAAATAAAAAATCTGAATATACAAGCTTTTATGATTGTATTGAAAATAGATGGAACCAATTAGGGCATTGCATGCAAGTGCGTGCGTATGAAAGCAGCTTGTGCTTCCGCTAGCCCAAGTAAACTTTGATTGCATTGACGACTTAAATAGACAACATTTTAAAGCCAATAACCAAACTAGACAGTATTTCACTCCAAACATTCATAGTTTTCCATTACAGGTTCAATATTCAGGTGTATTCCCATCCCCCTCTCTTTAATCATTCATGCTACGCATCTGTTGGATACAAGCAGTATTTACGACACAGGGTCATGGTCTCCCAACTACCCATAAAGGCAGAAGATGACACGTCACCATAGGGTACGCTTAAATTGTATCCGTCAAGATATGTGGAGGACTGGGACCTCCATGAATTGCTCCCTTCCGTAAAAGTGAAGCTTTATGCTTATACTCAAGTATTTAAATAAATTTAAATAAAAACAAAAATTAGTCAAGATGTTTAACGTTAAACCCTGAATATCTAAAACTTAATGATTTAAAGCCGTCAGAACTTTCATTAAATTTTTACTGTTTGAGGGAAATTACTTATTACATACTACAGTATGTTTAGGAAATTTCATTAACGAAATAAATATTACCTTCACTACTATAACATACTCTCTCAAATATGTACGCACATGAATTAAAGAAATTTTCACAGTACAGTGTAGGATAAGTAGCAGTTTTAAAATAATTTTCCTATTTACAGACCCTTTAAAATTAAATCTATGACCTCATTCAATATATTTGCTTTGCAACTTTGATATCTATTGGCTTTGCTGTGGCCAGTATACCCTGGCCCCTTTATATACCCTCAGATTTGGAACGACCCATCAAAGTCAACCTTTCCAGTCCCATCATTTATATTATCACAACAATCGTCTCCACAATTGTGCCTATGTTTGCAGCACCAATTGAACCTGGTACTGTATTGGAGTAGTTAATAGTTTCCACCAGCATTCCTATTTATCTCATTTTCATTAAGTTGAAGCAGCCAGTAGCTCTAAGAGGTTTCTTAAATAACACCAGAGTTTCACTAGAAGTTTATGATGGTGGTTTTACCTATTACTTCTTAAAATCAATTGCAAGAAAATCCCTTATTTGGAACGACCTATCAAAGTTAACTTTTTCTGGCCCATCATTTATACTATGACAATTGTACCCATTTGCAATTACAGGTACCATTTTCATCTAGTTGAGGCAGCCAGCAGCTGTAAGACTTCTAACACAAGAGTTTCACTAGAAGTTTATGGTGGTTCGACCCATTGCTTCTTAGAATAAATTTCAAGAAAATCCCCAATTTGGAAATAAATATCAACGTCAACCTTTTCTGGCCCATCATTTACATTATAACAACAATCACGACAATTGTGACTGTTTGCAGCACCAACTGAATGTGCTATTTTAGTTATCGTTTCCACCGGCATTCCTATTTATCTCATTTTCATAAGTTGAAGCAGCCAGCAGCTGTAATACTTCTTAAATAACACAAAGTTCCACACTGGAAGTTGATGATGGTGGTTCCACCTATTAATTCTTAGAATCAACTGCAAGAAAATCCCCAATTTGGAACGACCTATCAAAGTCAACCTTTTCTGGACCATCATTTATATTATGACAACAATCATCATCACAGTTGTTCCAGTGTTTGCAGCACCAATTGAACCTGATATTGTTATAATTTCTGCCAGCATTCCTATTTATCTCATTTTCATCAATTTGAAGCAGCCAGCAGCTGTAAGACTTTTCTTAAATAACCCACAGTTTCACTCCAGAAGTTGATGAAGGTGGTTCGACGTATTACTACTTAGAATCAATTGCAAAAAAATCCCCTATTTGGAACGACCTATCAAAGTAAACCTTTTCTGCCCCACCATTTATATTACGAGGACAATCGTCATCACAATTGTGCCTATGTTTGCAGCACCAATTGAACCTGGTATTGGAGTAGTTATAGTTTCCACCGGCACTCCTACTTATTCCTTTTCATCAAATTGAAGAAGCCAGCAGCTGTAAGATTTTTCTTTCATATCCCACAGTTTCCCTCCTAAAGTTGATGATGGTGGTTCGACCTATTACTTACAATCAATTGCAAAAAAAATCACCAATTTAGAACGACCTATCGAAGTAAACTTCCTAATCCATCATTTACATTATGACAATCATCATAATTGTGCCTATGTTTGCAGCACCAATTGAACCTGGTGTTTCAAGTATTGTTTCCACCAGCATTACTATTTCTCATTTTCATCAAGTTGAAGAAACAAGCAGCTGTAAGACATTTCTTAAATAACCCACAGTTTCACTCCAAAAGTTGGTGGTTCGACCTATTACTTGAAATCAATTGCAAGAAAATCTCCAATTTGGAATAACCTATCAAAGAACTTTTTCTGGCCAATCATTGACATTATGACAACAATCTTCATTACAATTATGCCTATGTTTGCAGTACCAATTGAACCTGGTATTTGAGTAGTTATCGTTTCCATCGACATTATTATTTATCTAATTATCAAGTAGAAGCACCCAGCAGCTGAAAGAAGTTTTTTAAATAACACTATTTTCACTCCAGAAGCTTACGGTAGTGGTTTGAACTATTACTTCATAAAATCAATTGCAAAAAAATTCCCAATTTAGAACGAACTATCAAAGTCAACCTTTTCCGGCCTATTTTTATATTATGACAACAATAGTCACAGTTGTTCCTGTGTGCAGCACCAATTGAACCTGGTATTGTAGTTATAGTTTCCACCGGCACTTCAATTTATCTCATTTTCATAAAGTTGAAGCAGCCAGCAGCTGTAAGACGTTTCTTAAATAACACCAAAGTTTCACTCCAGAAGTTTATGATGGTGGTTCGACCTATTACTTCTTAGAATCAACTGCATGAAAATCTGCAATTTGCAAAGACTTATCCTTGTCAAGCTTTTCTGGCCCATCATTTATATTATCGCAACAATCATCATCACAATTGTACATGCGTTTGCTGTACCAATTTGGAACTACCTATCAAAGTCAACAATCGCACCCACTTGCAACACCAATTGAAACTGGTATTGTAGTAGTTATTGTTCCCACCGGCATTCCTATATCTCATTTCCATCAAGTCGAAGCTGCCAGTAGCTGTAAGACTTTTCTTAAATAACCGACAGTTTCACTCCTTAAGTTTATGATGGTGGTTCGACCTATTACTTCTTAGAATCAATTGCAAATAAATCCCCTACTTAGAACGACCTATTAAATTAAACCTTTTCCGGCCCATCATTTATATTATAACAATTGTCTTCAAAAATTGTGCCTATGTTTGCAGGGGTCACTCCTCCCTCATTGGAGCTGGCATTGTTGCTGAAGCCAACACAGGCTTCATTCTTGATGGGAAAAGTTTTTCAAAATATTGCAATTATTGTGACAGTACCCTAAAGAGTTTTTCGAGAAAAAAAGACTTAAGAAGATAATAAAAAAGTAGAAGAACAAAGAAAGTGGGAAGTGTACGAAAACTTTTCATGAACAACCAGGTCAAATGGAAGCAGCGGCAGCAAAAATTATTTGGAGCCGATCTCTGGATAGAAAGATGCGCTACAAAGTGTTTGTGGGGGATGGGGATTCTAGTGCCTACAATTCCGTTGTAGAGATGAATGAGAAAAATGGACCTTATGGCATAGAACACAGTCATAAAAGAATAATTTTACAAAAAGGCTTGATAAAAGGCTTCGTAATCTGAGAGGGAGGCATGTTGAAAAGCGTATGACCAAGACTGGTAAACTAACGTTCCATAAGTACTTGGGGGGGAAACTAAGGTTCCATAAGTACTTGGGGGGGAAACTAAGGTTCCATAAGTACTTGGGGGGGAAACTAAGGTTCCATAAGTACTTGGGGGGGAAACTAAGGTTCCATAAGTACTTGGGGGGGAAACTAAGGTTCCATAAGTACTTGGGGGGGGGGAGGTAAACTATGTGACAACAATTCGTAACTTTATTAGATACATGAGAATAGCAATAAGAAGAGCCACCAAATAGACGTGCAGTTATTAGACTCCGGAACAACATTCTGGCAACTTTATTTCATGTCACCAGCACCGATGAAAACCCGGACCACCACCTACGTCCACCAGGGGAAGACAGTTGGTTCTTCTACACAGAGATTTTGCCAATGGTGTAAAGCCACGTCCACACAGCCGAATAAAAGTAAAGATTAATATACCAGCAGATGTGAGAAGCCACATAAAAGATCTATGACAGCCTCACTTCAGACGAATTGTTGTTAAAATGCATCAAAGGATGGACACAGAACATAAATGAAGCCTTCAATGCAAAATTACGGGAAAAATGTCCAAGGGTCAAGTTCCAAGGGCTAAACAGAGTCATCGCAGGGTTTGAAATGGCTGCGATGGAGCATAATGCTGGCTATGAAGAAAGCAGCCTAGTAAAGAATATAATGGGAACAATTCCAGGTAATAAAGTTCCCTTTTTTATATGCTAATAAAGGGATTTTGACGAAGGAAAAATCTATTTCTGGGGAGAGACCTGTGGCGCCCGGTGAAAAGAGAGTCCTTCTTATGTATCTTTTCTGATAAAACCTTCCAATTATACCAGAGAAAGATAAAAGCATGGAATGCTGAGGTTACTACCCTCGCGCGAGCACCTTTTGGGTGTCGTGTATAAAGCAAAGGCGCGTGAAAACCACTATTCACAGGTTGTCTTCCATTTAGTTAATTCCTTCGTCAAAGGGATGGGCCGATACAACGGCCCTAGCCAAGCACCAGCGCCACACCACCACGCCACGACGCGAGCGCCATCTGAACAACATCCTTCTGTGATGGCCATGACGGCTTGGAAAGGAAAGGGTGGGATCGTGTAAATTAAAGGGGAAGGGTTTCACCGGGCGCCACAGGTCTCTCCCCAGAAATAGATTTTTCCTTCGTCAAAATCCCTTTTCTGGGTCGACCTGTGGCGCCCGGTGAAAATGTATCAGAGAATGCCTTCCAAGCCCAACAATAACAACCAAATTAATGAGGGGAGAGAAACAACACCCTATAAAGAAAATCATAAATAATTAAGGTAAGTAGGCATAACACAAACTAGCCACAGGGCATAGTGGGAGTAAGGTTAAACAAACATGATAACAGGGAAGCCTCCGAGTATCAGAGGAAACATGCAACAAAACTGACATGGCTAAAAATATCCCGACCCTATAACAACGGTAATCAATAATAGTTACAATCATAACAACCTAATATGTAAAAAACTAGGGCTAACGAACCACCAAGGAAGCGGCGTCGTGGTGTGAGTGGCGGGTAGGAGGGAGAAGAAAAGAGATGGATGAAAGGAAGAACAAAAGATCACTGGGGAGCGATAAGGCTCCCAGCTGCAACTGCTGGGTATTTAAGAGCCTGTAAGTTCATTAGATAGTGGCGTTTGAAGACCATAGGAGACTCCCAACCCGTGAACTTTACAAGGTCATCAAAGTCCATCTTCTGGAAATAATTGATGGAGGTAGCTACGGACCGGATATCATGAGCATGGGGAAATGATCACGGATTGGCTTGTTTAATGAAGTATAGGATCTATTGTCTAATACCACGTATGGAAATGGTACCTCCTTGTTCTCTGAGAAACAAGGGGCCAGACAATCGGGTAGCAGTCGTGGCTAAAACGGCCCTGAGAGTGGTGACCGGACATAGAGAAGTATCTTGGAGAAGAGGAATAGCCTTCCAAGGGGACCACCTATTTTGGGGGTTAACGGCCGAATCATATTGGGGAATTGTCGAGTCCCTTTTGTCTGATTCGATGAAGAAATCGTTTTCCGGTTCAATGTTCGCGTCTCTACGAGCTGCCAACTTTCTGTAGCCTACCAAGTTAGGGTTTTGGCCATCCTTGAGTAATCTGACACAGTGAGTTTGGAATACTCGGGTCAGTTTGAGGAAATGGATCCGGATGGGACGGAGTTTCCACTCGAGGAGGAGAGGAAACCAACTGTTCTTGGGCAGTGAGGTGGTACTAAAGCCACTGCGCCCCGGAAGGAGCGTAGTCGGTGTAAAAGTTTTTAGACGATTCACTGGGGGAGATAGGGAAATCTTCTTCTAATGGTTCCAATCCCGGGGTAATGCATCCATGGCATAAGCCCGAGGGTCCAGGGTTGGGGTCACATAACAAGGAAGTTTGTGATTGATCTGAGTTGTGAATAGATCTACCTGGATGCCTGGAACGAGCCTGAGTATCCACCGGAATGAAATTCTGACTCCAGGGGACTCGTCCTGGATAGTGAGCCCGCTCTCACATCCTGGCCTCCCGCTAGGTGAGGTGCTGACAGGAACCAGTTCTTTTCTGTTGCCCAGGCGAAGAAAGTGACCAGGATCTGATTCAGGTTGGGTGACTTGGATCCTCCTCTGTTGCCGTAGTGTACCGCGTCTGTGCTGTCTGACACTACTCTGATGTGGGTCGACCTCGGAGGAGTCTCTCTCTTCAGGGTCAAGAACACTGCCATGGCTTCGAGAACATTGATATGGGACTGTTTCATGGCGAGTGACCAAGAACGTGAAACATCTGATGTTCGGAGTAATCCCCCCATCCACTTAGAGACACGGCTGAATGGAATGTCACTTGTGGAGGTGGGAATTGTAGAGGAACCGCTTTGGAGAGGTTCTTCGGTTCGGACCATGGGCGTAGTCTCATTTTCCAGACAGAGGGGATCTTCGAGACCTTGTCTTCTTATAGGTACCGTAGCTCTCTTTCTCCAAAATCGATTGATGTCTTGAGTTTGGCTTTTATAGGAGATCTGTTACTGAAGTGAATTGGAAAAGGCCGAGGATACTTTCTAGGCTCTTTGGACACCTGTTGTGCTTGAGAAAATTCTTGATCTTGGAACCTATTCCTCTTACTTTAGGAAGGGAGAGACAACGTGTGCTTCGAAAGGTCCCACTGAATGGCTAACTATTCTAAGTGGTCTGATGGTCGCAGGCGAGACTTATGGAGAATGACCCGAAATCACAGGTTGTCGAGCAATCGAAGTAACTCCTTCGTAGCTCTGTTGCCTTCTATGGCCGGCCGGGCCCAAATGAGCCAACCGGCCAGATAAGCAATGATCTGTATCTCTTGGTTCCTGAGTTGTTCTAACACTGCCTCTCACAGTTTCGTGAATATCCTGGGATCAATGTTGAGGCCGAAAGGACATGTCTTGAACACAAAGGCTTTCCTGCTTAGGTGGAAACCCAGATAAGAAGAGAAGTTTCAAGCTAAAGGCGCAAGCTAATAGCGGTCGGTAAGATCGACAGAGGTGGTGATGGTCCCACGGGGAAGTAAGGTCCGTACCCGAGAGATAGTCAACATCCGGAACTTGCCGCAGAGAATGAAAGAGTTTAGCTTGACAAGTCCAGGTCCACTCTCAATGCCGACAAGCCTTTCTTCGGAAATGTGAACAGGCGGCTTAGAACTTCAGTGATCGATCCCTTTGATTGCTTTTTCTTGAGTAACCCTGTGGTGTACTCTTTCAGGACGGGAGTGGATTTCTGGGAGAAGGTCACTGGCGGAGGAGGAGGACCTTGAGGCCATTTTCCTCTCAAACCGTTAGAGATTATGCTATGATCCCACAGACCGAAGGTCCAATGGTCACGAAAGTGGTAAAGTCTTCCCCCTACCGGGACCACCGCGTTGTGAGGGAGTGAATCTAGGTCCTTCCCTTCTCCGAGCCCCCTTTTTCCTAGGCCCGCCTTGATGGCGGGACTGTCTTCTACTCCTGTAGCTTCCTCTCTGGAGTCCTGAAAGGAGCCTGAGGGTTCGGATCTAGGGCTGTATGCAGGCAAAACACCCCAACGGGGTTGGGCTGTGTACCTGGGGAATCAGTGAGGTAGACCACCTGATGAGGGGGAGTCAGATGCAAAGGCGTCTGAACCAGAGGAAGGCTGTGATGACGAGTGGGGAAACCGACTATCGATTCCTGTCTGATAGAGGTCTCAGACAGAACGTACTTCCCACAACTGACCCGATCAGACCAACAAACGTGTAGGTCGAACTGGGAAGGCAGAGCTTGGAATTATCGTACCCCCAGGCTGACAACATCCTGGTCCAGACAGATCGGGCCTGCCCTTTAGGAAATAATACCGTTACCCTCGGTACCTTGTCTAACCTAACCAGGCCAATCTGTTTCAATCGAACGAATCCGTTGAATGGGAATTCTAGTACCTGGGAGTAAAATCTAGGTCCCCCAGAGGGAGGACGTCTATGCCATCGAGATTTATGGTACCATCTATATCCGAGTTCCTGAACGGCCCTGACTCACCACCATACCTTAGAGCTGCGTCATAGCCCCTTGGTTTTCCCTAGAATGTGTTGCTTTTAGCAGTCCCGGTTTATGCAGGGTAACATGAACATCAGGATCCTTTAAGAGTCCTAGGTCGGTGACGTAGGTAATTGTAAATCTGAAGGCTCAAAACTCATCCCCACCTACCTGCCCGTCCATGGGGTCGTCGTCCAACCTTAGAGAGGACACTCCGAGGAGATAGGGACCTCTAGATGGAGCATTCCTTCCCAACCTCGATACCCAAGGGCGGAGAGCCTCTCTTGCAGGCCAGAGAGATTCATCATCATCCTGATGGGAACCATGCAGGCGAACCTTCTGTAACAGAAAGGGGACATAAGTCTGGATGTTCCTTGAACTTTGGTTAGCGATCCTATTCACAGGCTGGGATCAGCTGTAAAACTCTTAAAAAGCAATTTTAAAGAAAAGTCATTTAATGTACTATCTTCTGGGGTATAGTGCGACACTTGTATTCATGAAATGTGACACCGTTGGCGCATTCGCCACTGGGTGGAAAATTTATTTCTATATGAACACTATGTTGTATGGATATTTTTCCATATTTAGACATAGTTAGAATTGACTATGAATAAATATAGGCATAATTAATTTATTTCTATTTGAACACTATGTTGTATGGATATTTAGCCATATTTAGACATAGTTAGGATTGCATATGCATAAATATAGGCATAATTAATTTAATTCTATTTGAACACTATGTTGTATGGATATTTATCCATATTTATACATACAGTGAACCCTCGCTACTTCGCGGTTCGACCATCGCGGATTCACCACTTCGCGGATTATTTCCATAACCCATATATATACAGTAACATATATACATATATATGTATGCATGTATATATGTAGGTATGTATGTGTATATATATATATATATATATATATATATATATATAATATATATATATATAATATATATATATATATATATATATATATATATATATATATATATATATATATATCTAAAGTAGGAAGATGTGATGTAGTTCTAAGGGAATAGTATGGGAAATATGTCTAGGTAATAAGCAAAGCTCTACCTCCAGTTTGTTTCTTTATTATGATCAGAGATAAATGTAAACAAAACATTGGTTGCCATTTTTTAACGTGCTTTTTAGTGTGTTTAGGAAATGCATGATATAAAATTGCCTTTAATATTTGTGCCTGTTTTAGTTTAGGGTACTGTAGTACATGCATTAAGTGTTCTGTACATCAAAGGGTAGTTTGTTAACAGTACTACGTACAAGGGAAGGTTTTAAAAGTCTGAATATACATGTTGAATAAATAGGTAAATATGGTGTCGCGGATTTTCACCTATCGCGGCCGCGTCTGGAACCTATCTACCGCGATAAACGAGGGTTCACTGTAGTTAGAATTAAATATATGCATAAATATAGGCATAGTTACGTTCATATAATTTTTGTATTCATGTTAAATCGTTTCCTTTACAGGTAAAACAAAAGACTGGCCACCCGTGGTCCGAGTGATCTCGGTCTGTACCGGAGCTCCGGTAACCATCCCCGGTACAATCAAAGGTCCGTCACAGTGACAACGTGAACCAGAGGAAATCTAATATTAACCTCAATGCTGATCGCCTGTACGATATCCTGTTAAGCCGGAGATTCGATGAAAAGGATCGTAATGACGATAGTGATTATTCATGAAAAAGGGTTCATACCCTGATTCTGATCGTCTGATTGATCTCTGTTTGTACCGGAGAACCGGTGACAAAGGTTCGTCATCGTGAAAACGTGACCCTCAGCGGTACGATAACATTCCCCAATACTGAATGTCTGTGCTATCCCCAGTGAAGCCGGAGATTCGATGAAAAAGGGACTGTAATAATGAAACTTGAAATCCTCATCGGTATCACATTGTTAACTCCGGTTCTGGACGTCTGCTTGATCTCTGTTTGTACGGGAGATCGGGTAGCAAAGGCCAGTCACCGTGAGATCGTGACCGTCACCGATACGATAACATTAACCTCAATGAATGTTTGTGTTATCTCCAGCGAAGCCGGAGATTCGATGAAAAAGGGGCCGTAAAGGTGTAATTGAGATCAAACATGACAAAGGTTCGTGTGCAAAAGGCCTCAGCCGGAGTCTGAGTGCCGGATTTCACCGTTGCACTCCAAATATCTGACTAGTTCTCGCCCAATGAGTATCCATTATAGCGGAGTATAACCCAAGGCGGAGCTAAGCATAACTCAAGGCGGAGCTAAGGGTGTCGGTATAAAACTACCCCAATTAATGACTCATACACCAACGTTCCTACTAATAGTGTTAGCTATATTAACAGTAACCACATCAATAAAACGTGTATAACATTAAACGTACTATTATCAACTCTGATAATAAGAGGCCTGAATAACTCGTGATCGTATAAAAACGGAGAACGGGAAATTCACCTCTCTTACTCGAGCTAATAAACGAGCACCCTATGCTCTCACTCTCAAGGTTACATAATAAAAGCTAACATCACACAATATAAGAAAAGTAAAAAATTGATTGCTTTTATTTTATTTTTTATTTGTTCCTTTTCTTTTTTAGTCATTGTAATAACCAAGAACGAAGAATAACGACAACGTAACCAATAAATAAGGATATAGTCTAAATCGAGCCTTCCTGGGGCGAGTACAAACTAACAGACTAAATCGCTAAACGTTTAAATCGCTATTCGCCCAATACCATTGTTGGCACTATAGGCTAATATCCAAATGTTTGTATATTTGTAATTTACCTAATGTCTGTTAATGACATAAGGATAAATAACTTAAAGCAATCTGCCGACCTGCGAGGGTCGGGGAAGCAGTGACATGCCCTTAAAATAAATATAAACACCAGCCTTAGCTAAAGGCAAGGCAAATATAAGTGTTAAGTGTATGGGCGACCTCCGGTGACGCCGGAGGATAATGAGATACCCTGAATAATTCAATTGTGGCTAATAATTCAATTGTGAAGATATAAAAGCCAAGCCGCAGCTAAAGGCTAAGGCTTAGATCATAGCAAAGCGTATTTACAATCTCCGGTGAGGCCGGAGGGAGAAGAAAGGTCCTGAATAATTATTGTGAATAAAAACAATTGTAATAACAATGGCTATTGTGAATATGGCCGTGGCCTGAGACCGCAGTAAGGGCCACCGGAGGGTCGTATTTAAACAATATGAAGCCCGTCCTATGCAGTAAACAATATATAAATATAACAATAGAACGAAAGTGATTGAGAATCCCTCAAGCCGGAGTAGAACTCAAGGCGGAGTGGAAAACGTTCATAAACTACTCCCGAGCCGTAACAGGGAGAGGACGAAACACGGACCAAAATAACGCTAACAATTGAAAAATCACGAAAAACAAAACTCTTAAGTTATCATCCACCCAGAGGGGGAGAGGTGAGGGAGGGAGAACCCGTTGAACGCACAAAACTGAAAACGGGAAATCCGCTCAACCACCGGATCTAAGAAAGAAAACGAGAGAAAGGGGTAACTCGTGACTGCGAACAGAAAACGGGGACCCCAATCTCTCGCTCTCTTGGACACAAAAACAGGACTAAAAATCACACAACACTATTATAAACGTATAAAATAAAAATGTACATCCATATAACACTACGATCGAAGGATAGCATCTGCTAAAACTTAAAACAAATAGCACAGTCGAGTGACGAACGCCTCGGTGGGGCGGGTACTAAACAAATACAAAGCTAGATCGCTATCTCGTTCGTAGGCTGGACTTGCTAGCAAAAAGTACCACGAGCATAAACACAAAAAATAATAATAACGGTTCTAAAGGCATAAGGCCAGGGACTTAACCAAGAACCTAAGTGACAGAGTACTAAACGGGCAGACAAAGATGAATTCCCAAACAAGTGAACAAACAATGGCCGCCATGAAAGGCCAGACGGGAATAATAAAACAGACTATACTGGATATAAAACAAAAGCCCGGTACAATAAAAAACTGTCAAAACAAACTATGGTACTTAACATTGGAATGTGTGAAGATGGAGCTTCGGACATGACAAAATAAATCCACGATTGACAAAAAAAGACCGAGAGCACCACAAACAAATTCAACACTTAAGATTCCAAAAGAAGGATGTAGTTCAGATGGCGCTCGCGTCGTGGCGTGGTGGTGTGGCGCTGGTGCTTGGCTAGGGCCGTTGTATTGGCCCATCCCTTTGACGAAGGAATTAACTAAATGGAAGACAACCTGTGAATAGTGGTTTTCACGCGCCTTTGCTTTATACACGACACCCAAAAGGTGCTCGCGCGAGGGTAGTAACCTCAGCATTCCATGCTTTTATCTTTCTCTGGTATAATTGGAAGGTTTTATCAGAAAAGATACATAAGAAGGACTCTTTTCACCGGGCGCCACAGGTCGACCCAGAAAACTATTTATTGAAAGTAAATTTATTCATATTGCAATAAGAAGTCTCCATATCTTTTCAAGCATACACATGATATACACACGCCAAATCACCCTTACATAAACACATCCCAATAATAATGATAATCATGTTAATAATTATAGGTAGTAATTTTTTCCTATTTTTCCCGGCAAAGCAGTAGATTGGAAGGAAGAAAGAAAAAGTAGCAGCTCACGAGCTCCTTCCATAAAAAGAAGGAAAAGAATACAAGTAGTGAGAGACCCAGGATATGAAGCTGGTGGATTCTAAAACTGGCAACAATGAGTGAGGTGGTGCCTCATGAAACCCACCCCCTTGGGGGGGTTTAATATCACTTTTTTTTATAAGTGAGGGGACCAGATACCATCGAAATATGAAATTGGAATAAGAAAATATAACTTGGGTAAGCTTTTACATTGATCCCTTGAATATCATTACTCAAACTTTAACACTTTTTTCATTATATGGGTCGCTTTAAAAGCCGAAGGCTTTTTGATATGTCCGATTTTCAAAAATCAAAAGCCATTGATATCTTTGATAAATTTTGCATCAAAGTTATCAGAAAAAACTTTAACATAATTTAAGTTTATATTTTTCATGAATTTAAAAAAAAAAATAAAATAAGATACAAAGAAACGACAAAAAAATCCTTACTCTTTTTTATATAACCTCTGCTGATTAATCGGATAGAACTCCTCTTTCTGAGTAATAATCGAGGTAGCTATTAAATTTTAGTTAAAAAGTAAAAGTGTCTTTAAATTTTAAAGAAATATATTTTTAAATCTAAAAAATTAATAAAAAAAACCCATTGGATAGAAATTTATGAAAAATCTTTTAGCGACTTTCCTTTACGTGACTTGTAACTGGGTAGCAAAGCAAATGCTCGGACAATATTTTAATGACCCCCCCCCCCCCGCGAGGGAGTTACACCGCAGTTTCACTATGGAAGTTTATGATTGGTGTTCCACCTGTTACTTCATTGAATCAAATGCAAGAAAATCTCCAATTTGGAACAAACTATCAAAGTCAACCTCATCATCACAGTTTTCCCTGTGTTTGCAGCACCAATTGAACCTGGTATTGTAGTTATTTCCACCGGCACTTCAATTTATCTCATTTTCATAAAGTTGAAGCAGCCACCAGCTGTAAAAAGTTTTAAATAACACCACAGTTTCACTCCAGAAGTTTATGATGGATCGACCTATTAATTCTTAAAATCAATTGCAAGAAAATCTGTAATTTGCAAAGACTTATCCTAGTCAAGCTTTTTTTGGCCCATCGTTTATATTGCAACAATCATCATCACAATTATACCAGTGTTTGCTGTACCAATTTGGAACGACCTATCAAAGTCAACAATTGCACCCATTTGCAACACCAATTGAACCTGGTATTGTAGTAGTTATTGTTCCCACCGGCATTCCTAAATCTCATTTTCATAAAGTTGAAGCAGCCAGCAGCTGTAAGAAGTTTCTTAAATAACCCACGTTTCACTCCTGAAGTTGATGATAGTGGTTTGACCTATTACTTCTTAGAATCAATTGCAAAAAATCCCCTATTTGGAACGACCTATCAAAGTAAACCTTTTCTGGCTCATCATTTATATTATGATAATCATAATCATCAAAATTGTGCCTATGTTTGCAGCACTAATTGAACCTGGTATTGGAGTAGTTATCGTTTCCACCGACATTCCTATTTATCTAATTTTCATCAAGTTGAAGAAGCCAGCAGCTGTAATAAGTTTCTTAAAAAAACCTTAGTTTCCCTCCATTAGTTTATGATGGTGGTTCCACCTATTACCTCTTAGAATCAAATGCAAGAAAATCCCCAATTTGGAACAAACTATCAAAGTCAACCTTTTATGGCCCATTTATATTATCACAACAATCATCATTACAGTTGTTCCTGTGTTCGCAGCACCAATTGAACCTGGTATGGTAGTTATCATTTCCACTGGCATTCCTATTTATCTCATTTTCATTAAGTTGAAGCAGCCAGCAGCTGTAAGACTTTTCTTAAATAAACCAGTTTCACTCTGGAAGTTGATGATGGTGGAGGACTAATGAATAGAGTACATAATCCAACCATAAATGAGCAAGTGTTGATCCAAGTTTTATTCTGCAAGCAGATATTGCTAGGAGAAAGGATTGGCTGAGAACTAATGGCGAGAGTACATAATCCAACCACAAATGAGCAAGTGTTGATCCAGGTTTTATTCTGCAACAGATGTTGCTAGGAGAAAGGAGGACTAATGGCTAGATAACAATCCAACCGGAAATGAGCAAAAAGAGTGTTGAAGGCAGCGATGGGTGGCTACAAATTTTTGAAAACCGATTGACAAATTAACCCAAGAGCCAAGGGACCAGGTAGAGATCCTGCAGTATTGATAGGATCAAAGGACTCCGTACTGGGGGAATTACAGCTCCAATTCCTACTTATTCGTAAATTACCTACACAAATAATCTATTTAGTATTAGCCTTTGTTTTTGTTTTTGGTGTTACCAAGATGGTCATGGTCCACAGGAAATACTTTGACGACAGTGAACAAGTTGTATAAAAATTTTAAAATTTTTAAGTAAACTCATATTAGCAGCAATTGAGATAACTTTAAAGGATTTAGTGCTGCAACAACATTGGCAAAAGTTTTAAAAGACTTGAGACTTTACAAAGCAATCAGTAAAAGAGATCTGAAAATTCACAAGTTTTCTTAGCAATATTAATTCAACTAACACAAGATAGTCTATAGGTCATTATAGAAAATGAGCACTGGTTTAATAGAGCCACTCTCAAAAGTCAACTTTGACCTGGGCTGGGTGATCTCCACCCTTCGATAATATATGCCATTTTATCAGATTTTGAATTTTTCATAATTAATATTTTTAAGCACATGTTTAATCAATAGATTTAATAAGATTTTTCTCCTAAGAATTCTTAAGCATGGGTTAAATAATTAAAATTTTAGATAATGCGAAGGCATTTAACTTTGTGAATGATTCGTTCCCACCAAATATATTTAACATATGGTCATGTACCTTGCTATACATTAATGATTTCCATGTACACTGATTTTCAGAACTAAGTGAAAGATCACCATAGTTTTGACAAAAATACCTTTCCCATATCAACAAAAGGTTTAATCGACACCTAACAGTCACATGACACCTAAGTCTTCTAAAATAAAAAATCTGAATATACAAGCTTTAATGATTGTATTGCAAATAGATGGAACCAATTAGGGCATTGCATGCAAGTGCGTGTGTATGAAAGCTGCTTGCGCTTCCGCTAGCCCAAGTAAAATTTGATTGCATTGTTGACTTAAATAGACAACATTTTAAAGCCAATAACCAAACTAGACAGTATTTCACTCCAAACATTCATAGTTTTCCATTACAGGTTGAATATTCAGGTGTTTTCCCATCCCCTCTCTTTAACCCTTCATGCTACGCATCAGTTGGATACAAGCAGTATGAACGACACAGGGTCATGTTCTCCCAACTACCCATAAAGGCAGAAGATGACACGTCACCATAGGGTGCACTTAAATTGTATCCGTCAAGATATGTGGAGGACTGGGACCTCTATGAATTGCTCCCTTCCGTTAAAAGTGAAGCTTTATGCTTATACTCAAGTATTTAAATAAATTTAAGTAAATACAAAAATTTGTCAAGATGTTTAACGTTAAACCCTGAATATCTAAAACTTAATGATTTAAAGCCGTTAGAACTTTCTTAAATTTTTACTGTTTGAGGGAAATTACTTATCACATACTACAGTATGTTTAGGAAATTTCATTAACGAAATAAATATTACCTTCACTACTTTAACCTACTCTCAAATATGTACGCACATGTATTAAACAAATTTTCACAGTACAATGTAGGATAAGTAGCAGTTTTAGAATAATTTTCCTATTTACAGACCCTTTAAAATTAAATCTATGACCTCATTTAATATATTTGCTTTGCAACTTTGATATCTATTGGCTTTGCTGTGGCCAGTGTACCCTGGCCCCTTCATATACCCTCAGATTTGGAATGACCCATCAAAGTCAACCTTTCCAGTCCCATCATTTATATTATCACAACAATCGTCTCCGCAATTGTGCCTATGTTTGCACCACCAATTGAACCTGGTATTGGAGTAGTTATCGTTTCCACCAGCATTCCTACTTATTCCTTTTCATCAAATTGAAGAAGCCAGCAGCTGTAAGATTTTACTTACATATCCCACAGTTTCACTCCAAAAGTTGATGATGGTGGTTCGACCTATTACTTCCAATCAATTGAAAAAAAAAATCACCAATTTAGAACTACCTATCTTAATAAACTTTCTAACCCATCATTTACATTATGACAATCATAGCAATTGTGCTTATGTTTGCATCGCCAATTGAACCTGGTATTGGAGTAGTTATAATTTCCACCGACATTCCTATTTATCTCATTTTCATCAAGTTGAACCAGCCGGCAGCTCAAGACGTTTATTAAATAAACCACAGATACACTCTGGAAGTTTATGATTGTGGTTCCACCTATTACTTCTTAGAATCAAATGCAAGAAAATCCCCAATTTGGAACAAACTATCAAAGTCAACCTTTTATGGCCCATTTATATTATCACAACGATCATCATTACAGTTGTTCCTGTGTTTGCAACACCAATTGAACCTGGTATTGTAGTTATCGTTTCCACCGGCATTCCAATTTATCTCATTTTCATAAAGCTGAAGCACCCAGCAGCTGTAAGACGTTTCTTAAATTACACCACAGTTTCACTCCAGAAGTTTATGATGGTGGTTTGACCTATTAATTCTTAGAATCAATTGCAAGAAAATCCACAATTAGCTAAGTAATCCTAGTCAAGCTTTTCTGGCCCATCATCTATGTCGCAACAATCATCATCACAATTGCACCTGCGTTTGCTGTACCAATTTGGAACGACCGATCAAAGGCAACAATTGCACCCATTTGCAACACCAATTGAACCTGGTATTGTAGTAGTTATTGTTCCCACCAGCATTCCTTTATCTCATTTTCACAAACTTGCAGCAGCCAGCAGCTGTAAGAAGTTTCTTAAATAACACCACATTTTTACTCTTGAAGTTCATGATGGTGGTTCAACCTATTACTTCTTAGAATAAATTGCAAGAAAAAAAACCCTATTAAGAACGACCTATCAAAATAAACCTTTTCTGGCCCATCATTTATATTATGACAAGTATGCCCGTTTACAATAACTGGTACCATTTTCATCAAATTGAAGCAGCCAGCAACTGTAAGACTTTTCTTAAAACCACAGTTTCACTCCAGAAGTTTATGATGGTGGTTCGACCTATTAATTCTCTGAATCAATTGCAAAAAAATCCCCTATTTGAAACGACCTTTTCTGGCCCATCATTTACATTATGACAACAATCATCACAATTGTTCCTATGTTTGCAGCACCAATTGAACCTGGTATTGGAGAAGTTATAGTTTCCACCAGCATTCCTATTTATCACATTTTCATGAAGCTGAAGCACCCAATAGCTTTAAGAAGTTTTTTTTTTAAATAAACCACAGTTTCACTCTGGAAGTTTATGATGGTTGTTTCACCTATTACTTCTTAGAATAAATTGCAAGAAAATCCCTAATTTGGAACGACCTATCAAAATAAACCTTCTCTGGCCCATCATTTATATTATCACAACAATCATCATCACAGTTGTTCCTGTGTTCGCAGCACCAATTGAACCCAGTATTGTAAATATTGTTTCCACCAGCATTCCTATTTTTCTCATCAAGTCGAAACAGCCAGCAGCTGCAAAACATTTCTTAAATAATCCCAGAGTTTCACACTAGAAGTTCATGATGGTGGTTCGACCTATTACTTCTTAGAATCAATTGCAAGAAAATACCCAATTTGGATCGACCTGTCAAAGTAAACCTTTTCTGGCCCATCATTGCAGTAACAGGTACCATTTTCATTAAGTTGAAGCAGTCAGCAGCTGTAAGACTTTTCTTAAATAAACCACAGTTTCACACTGGAAGTTCATGATGGTGGATCAACCTATTACTTCTTAGAATAAATTGCAATAAAATACCCAAGTTGGATCGACCTATCAAAGTAAACTTTTTCTAGCCCATCATTCACATTATGACAACAATCATCACAATTGTGCCTATATTTGCTGTACTAATTGAACCTGGTATTGGAGTAGTTATCATTTCCACTGGCATTCCTATTTATCTCATTTTCATCAAGTTGAAGCAGCCAGCAGCTGTAAGACATTTCTTACATAACCCACAGTTTCACTCTGGAAGTTGATGATGGTGGTTCGACCCATTACTTCTTAGAATCAATTGCAAGAAAATCCCCAATTTGCAATGACCTATCAAAGTAAGCTTTTTCTAGCCCATCATTTACATTATGACAACAATCATCACAATTGCGCCAATATTTGCTGTACCAATTGAACCCGGTATTGTAGTTATCGATTCCACCAACATTCCTATTTATCTAATTTTCATCAAGTAGAAGCAGCCAATATCTGTAAGAAATTTCTTAGCCCACAGTTTCACTCCAGAAGTTTATGATCGTGGTTCGACCTATTACTTAAAATAAATTGCAAGAAAATCCTCAATTTGCAATGACCTATATGCTTTACTGGCCCATCATTTATATTATCGCAACAATCATCATCACAATTGTACCCGAGTTTGCTGTACCAATTTGGAACGAACTATCAAAGTCAACAATTGCACCCATTTGAACCTGGTATTGTAGTAGTTATTGTTCCCACCAGCATTCCTATTTATACAATTTTCTTAGTTGAAGCAGCCAGCAGCTGTAAAAAGTTTCTTGAATAACAAGAGTTTCACGCTGGAAGTTTATGATGGTGGTTCGACCTATTACTACTTAGAACCAATAGCAAGAAAACCCCAGAGTGGTACATCAGATTTTCAATATGCCTATTATATTTTAAGCAACTTTAAGAGCAGTAGCATAAAGACTTCTATCAAGCCAGGAGCAGCTTTGCTAAGCTAAATAAATAAGGGCCTGTTTCTGCATAAAATTGACTACCCAAGTTATTACAATCTCTCTAGTCTGCATGTAGCTAAAATTATGGCCAAACTGTTTTGTGCCACAGAATGGTAAATGCAGATATAGCATCTCTTTTGACCCGTTATAATATACTTTAAGTTGAAATGCATGGTCTTTCTATAAGTGAAAAACCCGTGAAGCAGCAACTGATAAATAAGATATATAGTTTCCTAAATGGTGTAATTGGAAATTTAAATGAAAAAAGGGTGCCGGAGGAGTACAGAGATCAGGAACTAGCAAGTAACTTTATGGTATTCTTTAAAATCAAAATGGAAAATATAACTTGGGTAATTTACAAATACTGTATTCAACAACAGATTAATGCTACACCAGATACAGAGTTTCAATAACAATATCGCAGGACTTTATCACCAGGATTATCAAGAGAGCAAGATTAAAAACTGTGATATCTATCCAATGCCATTATCTGAAGTAACTGAAGAAAAACTTTTCTAGTCTAGCTGACAATTATGATAATAGCAAATCCAAGCATCGAAGAGTGTAAAGGTGGTTTTACATGTCCAAATGGTTTGTCGAAGGCAGTTCTACCAGAGAAGTGTTTGCAGTGATGTTCAAACGTGTGAACGGGGTATTTGGTTGTCAAATACGTTCAAACTGTTCGAAGAAAGATTGTTCTCGCCTGACTTTTGTGGGTGGGGCTTCATTGTCCACATACCTTATGCATTTGTGGCCGACACTACCTCTTCGACAACCGGGTTTGATGAACCGTTCGACCGTGTAGACCCCGCTTAAGTTTCCCAATCTGAGAAAATGGTTATAGGCACACCAGTTATGAATTAAGCTTGTATAGACCTATTTCAAATGCACCCTTTATTTGAAAAGTGCTAGAATACATAATTCTTGAACTACTAATTAGTCACTTAAAAGAAATAGATTTGCCAGACAACCAGTCTGCTTACAGAAAATTAACTACAGAGACATCTATCTGTTCTGTTTTAAGTTTTATATGCTGGAAATTACTGATTAAAATAAATGTAGCATTTTAATACTACTTTATCTTGGTGCTGCTTTTGACAGTTTTGCATGAACTGCTACTAAATGATCTATGGACAATCAACGTTGAATACCTAATAGACTACTTGGTTGACAGGTATTGCTGTATGCAAATTGGAAAAAATCATATGAACCTTTTAAGCATAGGGTTACCTCAGAGTAGTGTACTGGGCACAATCTTATTCTGCATCTATACTATTGGTCTGTCGAAAATACTAGTGGCATGGAGTGAAGTTAATTATTTTCAGATAATACACAATTTTACTTCTCCATAAATTATATAGAAAACGGTACTGAAGCTAAACCAAATTCTTGACAGTGTTAGGGAATGAATGACAATTAAAATACTAAAATTAAATTAAAACCTTGTTTATGGTGGTTGGAAAGAACAACTGCGTAAGAAAATTGGGCGATATCTAGTAGAGATAGTGATCTAGATGTATCTCTAACTGTAACTGGTCTTTCAATGCTCAAATAACTAATTTAGTAAAAACTGATAGTTATAATCTCAAACATTGCTTTAATGAATGAGTACCTGGATGAATATTCTGTAAAGAAACTTGATAAACTTTTCACCAAGATGGAATATTGTAACTCCATCTACTTAAAATTTACCTAAAGTACAGCTTAAGAAATTACAAAACATAATAAACAGAGGAGCAAGACTGATAGAAGGTGTCGCAGTGCGAGAAATTTTCACTCCTATACTATGATTCACACCAGCTGCCTATCAAAGCAAAAACCTAGTTTAAAAAATGTACAATAACCCATAAAGTTATAACGTCCAAAATATTTAAGAATTGTTACAGTGTGCAGCCAACAATTCTCGTCGACACTAAAATGGTTTGGGTTTCTAATAATTATAACTTGGATGTCTACTGTAAGCTCTAGAGCATTTAGATATGCAGCCCCAAGACTATAATAAGCTCCCACTGCGCATTCAAAAGACTGAAGATATTAAAGCTTTCAAGAGGATACTGAAGACTTGTTCTCCAAGTGCTTCGTTAACGTGGCTTCGACAAACTAGCAATGTGCAGTGTGAAATTTTGAATGCTTTCAATCGAACTTTATAAAATCACTAGAGGTCCTGTAGAGAGTAGGGTTCCCCTGCTGCATAGGACCAGAAAACCACGTACAAAAAGTTTGCCTCCTATATGCTAGTAGATTGGTACATCTTTTAGCTCGATGTATGTGCGAACATTTTAACGATGGACAGCAAAAAGGTCGGCGGATCGGGACATGTTAGAGAGATACACAAAAGTAAATTTGGAAAGAGGAAATAGAATGTTGGTAGCAAGGTCGATGGTAAATGGGTAATCGGCAGGATTGATCAGGAAACGCGAGACTTTTTCCAGGGTTGTCAAGGATCATCAAGACGTTGATCCTAGTATTATTAGAGTTCGTCCATCCAGAAACTTCAATAATTTTGTTGATAGGCCTATACAGTAGTAATATCAAGGATAAATTTCTTTGACTCTGCACTGTTAATCATAGCATTAATTTTGCAAGTCCGAACAATCCCAGTGTGCACACCAATACCATAGAATCCCAGTGGCAAGTACTAAAAAGATCTGTACTGCAGAAATTGGGAACCCAGAAAAATTTGTACGATAGCTACTTTGCTACGTACATTAATCAAAAGATGCTATTTGAAGGATACAGGGTGTAAACTGAAAGTATTCCTGGAATTAGTTAAGAGTGTTTACCCGCTCAATACCCTTGATTTCGAAAGCCAAAAAGTCATGGTTCATCCCAACACCCTACTCATCTGCCAATTGCCCGTCCATTCAACCCACCACAAAAAATGTTGTCCCACCTCCCTTTTTCTCCACTAAGTGCCCGTCCAACAAACCCTCCGAAAAAGAAGAAAAAGTTGTCCCTAGGAAAAAAGATACCACTCCAAGACTTACTTCAGTGACTTTGAATAATGGTGGTGGCACTGTAAAGGTTGGTTACCAATTATCCCGGAAGCTGAACCTCAAGTAATGCAAGTACAGCTCGCTCCATTACTGGTTGTTTGTGTGTGATTGCGGACACATTTATGCATGATGATGGCCGATTAAGAACACTGTAGGGTTGGGAAGTTTCTTAAATAACACCACAGTTTCACTCCAGAAGTAGATGATTGTGGATAGACGTATTACTACAGTACTTTGAATCAATTGCAAAAAAATCCCCTATTTGGAACGACCTAAAGTAAACCTATTCTGGCCCATCATTACCATTATGACAACAATCATCACAATTGTGCCTATGTTTGCCGCACCAATTAAACCTGGTATTGGAGTAGTTATAGTTTCCAACGTCATTCCTATTTATCTCATTTCATCAAGTTAAACAGCCAGTAGCTGTAAGAGTTTTTTATAAAAACACCAGAGTTTCACTCCAGAAGTTAATGATGGTGGTTTGACCTATTACTTCTTAGAATCAATTGCAAGAAAATTCCCAATTTGGAACAAACTACCAAGTCAACCTTTTCTGGCCCATCATTTGTATTATCACAACTATCATCATCACAGTTGTTCCTGTGTTTGCAGCACCAATTGAACCTGGTATTGTATTTACCGTTTCCACCGGCATTCCAATTTATCTCATTTTCATAAAGTTGAAGAAGCCAGCAGCTTCAAGACCTATATTAAATAACACTACAGTTTCACTCCAGAAGTTTATGATGGTGGTTTGACCTATTACTTCTTAGAATCAATTTCAAGAAAATCCGCAATTTGCAACGACTTATCCTAGTCGAGCTTTTCTGGCCCATCATTTATATTATCGCAACAATCATCATCACAATTGTACCTGCGTTTGCTGTACCAATTTGGAACGACCTATCAAAGTCAACAATTGCACACATTTGCAACACCAATTGAACCTGGTATTGTAGTAGTTATTGTTAACATCCTGCATTCCTATATCTCCTTTACATTAAGTTGAAGCAGCCAACAGCTGTAAGACGTTTCTTAAATAACCCACAGTTTCACTCCAGAAGTTTATGATGGTGGTTTGATCTATTACTTCTTAGGATCAATTGCATAAAAATCCCTTATTTGTTAAGACCTAAAAAAGTAAACATTTTCTGGCTCATTTATATTACGACAACAATCGTCATGAAAATTGTGCCTATGTTTGCAGCACCAATTGAACCTGGTATTGGAGAAGTTATCGTTTCCACCGGCATTACTATTTATCTCATTTTCATGAAGTTGAAGAAGCCAGCAGCTGTACTAAGTTTCTTAAATAACCCTTAGTTTCACTCCAGAAGTTTATGATGGTGGTTCAACCTATTACTTAGAATCAATTGCAAGAAAATCCCCAATTTACAATGACCTATCAAAGTAAACTTTCTAGCCCATCATTAACATTATGACAACAATCACAATTGTGCCTATGTTTGCAACACCAATTGAACCTGGTGGTGTAGTTATAGTTTCCACCAGCATTCCTACTTATCTCATTTTCATCAAGTTGATGCAAGCAAGCAGCTGTAAGACATTTCTTAAACCACAGTTTCACTCCAGAAGTTGATTATGGTGGTTCGACCTATTACTTCTTAGAATCAATTGCAAGAAAATCCTCAATTTGCAGAGACTTATCCTAGTCAAGCTTTTCTGGCCCATCATTTATATTATCGCAACAATCATCATCATAATTGTACCTGAGTTTGCTGTACCAATTTGGAATGAACTATCAGTCAACAATTGCACCCATTTGCAATACATCTGAACCTGGTATTGTAGTAGTTATTGTTCCCACCGGCATTCCTATTTATCCAATTTTCATACAGTGAAAGCAGCCAGCAGCTGTAAAAAGTTTCTTGAATAACACCACAGTTTCACACTGGAAGTTTATGATGGTGGTTCGACCTATTACTACTTAGAATCAATTGCAAGAAAAGCCAGAGTGGAAAATCAGATGCTCAATATGTTTTTATTATATTGAAAGAAATTTTAAGAGCTGTAGCATAAAGACTTCTGTCAAGCCAGGAGCAGCTTTGCCAAGCTAAATAAATGAGGGCCTGTTTCCACATAAAATTGACTACCCAAGTTATTACAATCTCTCTAGTCTGCATGTAGCTAAATCTATGGACAAACTGTTTTGTGCCACAGAATGGCAAATGCAGATATAGCATCTCATTTTTGACCCCTTATAATATACTTGAAGTTGAAATGCATTGTCTTTCTATAAGTGAAAGACCCGTGAAGCAGCAACTGATAAATAAGTTAGAGAGTTTCCTAAATGGTGTAATTGGAAATTTAAATGAAAAGAGGTCGGCGGATCGGGACATGTCATCGAGATAGACTAAAGACAAAAGTAAATTTGGAAAGAGGAAATAATATGTTGGCAGCAAGGTCGATGGTAAATAGGTGTTCGGTGGGATTGATCAGGAAACACGCGATACCTTTTCCAGTGTTTTCAAGGATCATTTGGAAAAAAAGACATTGATCCTAATATTATTAGAGTTCGTCCATTCTGAAACTTAAATTTCATTGTTGATAGGCCTATACAGTAGTAATATCAAGGATAAATTTCTTCAACACTGCACTGTTAATCATAGCATTAATTTTGCAAGTTCGAACAATCCCAGTGTGCACACCAATACCAAAATCCCAGTGGCGAGTACTAAAAAGATCGGTACTGCCGAATTCGGAACCCAGAAAAATTTGTATGATAGCTACTTTGCTACGTACATTATTCAAAAACACTATTTGAAGGATACATGGTATAAACTGAAGATATTCATAGAATTAGTTAAGTGTTTACCCACTCAATACCCTTGATTTCTTAAGTAGAAAGTCATGGTTCATCCCAACACCCTACTCATCTGCTAATTGCCCGTCCATTCAACCCACCACAAAATAAGTTGTCCCAACACTATCTCTCCACTAAGTGCCCGTCCAACAAATCCTCCGTAAAAGAAGAAAACGTTGTCCCTAGGAAGAGAGATACCACTCAAAGACTTACTTTAGCGACTTCGAATAATGGTGGTGCCACTGTAAAGGTTACCATTATCCCAGAAGCTGAACGTGAAGTAATTTAAGTACAGCTCGCTCCATTACTGGTTGTGTGTGTGATTGCAGCCGATTAAGAATACTGTAGTGTTGGGTGTATGAGTGATCATGGCCACATGTATATACGATGAAGGTCAATTAAGAATAGGGCAGTGTAAGGGAGGTAGCAAGGGGGGGAGGGTCATAGGGTTGCATTCGTCCCCCATTAGGTAGGGACACTGCTTCTAGGAAAGGTTATTAAGTTAGGTAGTGTTCTTTTGTGGAGGTTTTGCAGACAAATAACTTTTGTAGTACAGCGGCCTTGTCCTACGAACAGCTAGAAAACGGGAATCAATACCAGTTTTCTACGTGCGCGAGAGGAACAAGCCGCTTATCTACAAAGGCATCCAATCGTCATCACAATTGTACCCATGTTTGCAGCACTAATTTGGAACGACCCATTAAAGTCAATCTTTTCTGGACCATCATTTATATCAACAATAATCACAATTTTACCTAAATTTGCAGCACCAATATGGAACGGCCCAACAATAGTCATCACAATTGTACCTGTGTTTGCAGCACCAATTTGGAACTACCCATCAAATTCAACCTTTTCTAGACCATCATTTATATGACAACAATCGTCATCAGAATTGTACCTATGTTTGCAACACCACTTTGGAACGGCCCCTCAAATTCAACCTTTTCTGGCCCATCATCTATATTATCACCACAATTGTACTCATGTTTGCAGCACCAATTGAACCTGGTATTGTAGTCATTTCCACCAGCATTCCGGTTTAACTCATTTTCATTAAAGTTAAAGCGGCCAGATTCTTAAACACCACAGTTTCACTCCAGAAGTTAATGATGGTGGTTCGACCTATCACTTCTTTGAATCAATAGCAAAATAATCCCTGATTGCATCACATACTTCTCTAAATGTCATATCAAAAGAAATTTTAATACTTGCAGCATGAAGACTTCCGTTAGGCGAGCCAGAAACTGCTTTATTAAGCAGACTAATCGAGGGTCTGTTTCAGCATAAAATAGACTACACAATTACAATCTCTCTAGTCTGCAAGTAGCTAAGACTATGGACTAAAATTATTGTGTGTCACAGAATGGCAAATCTAGACAGCATCTCTTTTTTCCCCCCTTTATAATATATTGAAGTCTAAATGAAAGTCTTTGTATAAGAGAAAGACCTGCGAAGCAGCAATAGATAAGCAGTCACATCTATTCTCCTAAATGGTATAATGGAAAAAAAAAAAGTCAGAAGGGTACAGTGACCAAGAAATAGAAAATAATTTTCTAGTATTCTTTAAAAACAACAAAATATAACTAGGTCATCTACACATAATCAGCATCATTGTTACACTACAATCACAAATTTAATAATAGAAGACTATCACCAGATTATCAAGAGAGCAAAGACTAAAAACTGTGATTGATCCAATGAAGTAACTGGAAAAAACTTTTCTAGTCTATCTGATATAATTGCAAGAATAGCACATACAAGTATTAATGAGTGGAAGTTTCCCAAATCTTGAGAAAAACGGCTATAGTCACACCAGTTATTAGTGCTCT
This sequence comes from Palaemon carinicauda, assembly GCF_036898095.1. Taxonomy (NCBI): domain Eukaryota; kingdom Metazoa; phylum Arthropoda; class Malacostraca; order Decapoda; family Palaemonidae; genus Palaemon; species Palaemon carinicauda. Next base: position 8,546,466 of record NC_090755.1, read on the forward strand.
AGATTATTAGGAATTTAGCTCATAAAGACCTACTTCGAATCTATCCTTCATTAGAAAAGTGGTAGACTACGCAATTCTCTTATGGGCGAGGTGATTGGAGACTTGAGAGATTGATTCTGGCTAGAGACTGGCTACTGTCAAGCATTCCCCGTTTCTCTTTCCTTATTAACTGGTGTGGTTCCGCTTCTCCAATTCTTTGGTTATGGTAACCGTGTTGCAACTAGTGGTGGGCAGAAATCGACTCCGGAATCAATCTTGGCGAGTCTACCTTAGCGATCCCGGAGTAGACTCACATCCACAGAAAATCGACTCCACTCTGCTCCCTATCCGCCAGCCGTTCGGCGCACGTGATCATGACTCATTCATCAAGATCACCGACCTGGGGTCAGCTCGCTGACCGCTCAGGGTCAGGGATCGATCATCAGTCAATGACAGTCAGTGGTTATAGGAAGATCTCGTCGTCTGTGTCGGAATCGCCTCATTTTAATGTAAGTGTACAGTTCAGTGCATTGTATATAAAGCATTTCTAACGTTGCATTTAGAGGACAGTTATAAAACGTGTACATACATACGTGTTATAAATAGTAGCAGTGGTATTTATGACAGTAAATAGTAGTAATTATGAGAAAGTCACAAATACACGTGACATACATTTCTTCAAATAAGCCACGAATTCCTTTTAATTTCGAATTCACTTTCAATTTAGAAGAAACATTTCTTTATGCTTCTAAGCAGAATTACTAAGTGAAAATACAGACAGATTTTTTTTCTTCTCAGATTTCGTCCGTGGACTTTGATTCTAATCATGCAGCCAGCCGCAAAACGTGCAAGAAAGAGTCCTGTGTGGGACTTCATGGAACGGGATTCCCCCACCACCGTTAAGTGTTTGATATGTAAGCAAACGTTAGCTTACAATAGAACTACAAGTTCTATGATGAAGCATATTCAGTCGAAGCACTCTTTACAATATGCAGAACAGAAAGAAAATAATTCACCTGTTTCACCTGCAACATTGTCTCAATCGCAAGCCACATCAAGCCACTTTGCCCAGCAAACTTTGCCTGATGTATTTGCTAAAAAAGATGGCTATAAGGAAGGAGGTTTGAAAAAGCAACAACTTGATAAACTGCTCATTAAAATGATTGCAACTGACTTGCAGCCAATATCCATTGTCGAAGACAAAGGATTCAAAAATTTTGTTCATGGTCTAGATCCTCGGTATGTTATGCCTAGCCGGAGGGATCTGACTAGAAAATATTTGCCTGCAATGTATGATGAAGCTGTGAAAAAAGTTCAGGGCAAGCTAAGAGAAACACCACATGTATCGCTCACAACAGATCTATGGACTTCAAGGCAAACTAGGGGCTTTATCACCGTGACTGCTCATTACATTAACTAAGAGTAGAATTTAAAATCAGCTGTATTAGAAACGGCTCGTTTGAAAGTGGATCTCACAGCAGAAAATATTGCTGATGAACTAAAACGCATTTGCACTCTATGGGAAATTCTTGATAAAGTATGCTGCATTATTACTGATAATGCAGCAAATATTGTGGCAGCAGTAACAAAATACATGCAAATACAACAACAGCCATGTTTTGCGCATACACTGAATCTCGTTGTGCAAGATTCAATAAAAGACACATGAAATAAAGCTGTCACAAGAAAAAATTAAGCGCATAGTGTCTTTTTTTCACCACAGCGTGAAGGCAACAGACAAACTAAGTGAAATTTAAAACCAAAATGGAGTGGAAAGGAAAAAGTTAATAATGGATGTCGACACATAGACTAAGAGGATAAGATGGCACAGATAAAGCAGACAGCCTAAAGCAACGTTCTCCCATATGAAAATGGGCGACGATATGTTAATCTGTTTAAACTCCTCCCTACCACTCACTCGATTTTGGATTGACTTTATAGTCTTGTTTGGTTGGACAGTGAACACCTGCATGTAATTATCCTGGAATGCGGGCCTATGTCTCTCTTAAGCGGCTTAGGAAGCGCCCGAGTGACTGAGAATATTTCTTTCCTCCAAGACCTCCCCCCACCCCCTGAGTCCCTTGTTTGTTTGTCTTAGGTGCAGCTGCACCCAGGGAGTCAACTCCATCGACGGTGTCGAACCTCTCGCCACTACGTACTACAGAATGACGTTGGGAGGGGAGTCTACTTCAGAATCTATTCTTACGAGTCCACCCTCTCCAAGAGTCGATTTTGTCGAGTCCAAAATTTGCGTTATTTGCCCAGCCCTAGTTGCAACCTAGAGTAGGGGAGGGGATCTATTACTAACTCGAAGTCCCCTTTGTTAAATCACCAGCACCATCACAAGGTCAGAGACAAACGCGGGAGCAAGTGCTATCCAGCAAATTGGTAGCGACCCCTCCCCTAGCATGGTTCTTAAGGGTTGCTCAGTGGCTCCAAATAGCCCAGCCAATCCCTCAGGAGAGGCTGTGGGTTGTTCCACCCCTGATACAGGGGCAAACCGGCGAGATGGTAGACTTCACCAGCAGTGGCACTCAAAACCAGAGGGTCTCTGTCACCGAAACTCCATCTAGCCTCGAGAGTGGCCAGCAAATCGAAGCCCAAGGCGTGGTCGACGATGGTGGGCGGGGTCCAACCTGCCCATTTTGTGAAAAGTTCAGGAATCTACATGAAAGACGCGCACACCATGAAGAGTTCCACGAGGGCAATATACAGTGTTTAGAAGATCAGTGCAACAAGGACTGGGCCCTTGAAGAGCTGAGGACTATAGCTTGGCTTGAAACCAACAACATCGGCCATCACTTTAAAAATACTTAATATGTAATTCTTAGTCACTAAGAAGAAATAGATGCTTTGCCAAACAAACAGTCTGCTTACAAAAAATTATACAAGAGTCAGTTATCTGTTCTGTTTTAGAGGTATGCTGGAAATTATGGATTAAAACAAACGTGGCATTTTAATACTACTTTATCTTCGTGCTACTTTTGACAGGTCTGCATGAATTACTACTAATTGATCTATGGTTCATTGGTATTGAAAATCTGGCTTTTTAAATAGCTAAAAGACTACTTATTTGACAGTTATTACTGTATGCAAATTGGAAAAAATTATTCGGTAATTTTTCGTAATAATCCCACCCAGCGCTTTTGTTATATTAATTTTTGTCAGGTAAAACAAGTGAAAAAATAAGTTCTCATCAATACATTATCCTCGCAAATACGTAATGAGAAAAATTAAATTAACTTACGGTAAATAAAGATTTTTTTCGAAGTCCCTTTTTCATCTTCACAGTGACAGTAGCTCCTGTTGCTTCGTATGTTTGTTCCTATTCTATCAAGCTCCATCCCTTTGCGCACTGTGATAATTTTCGCCTGATTGCTCTGAAGTCGTGGTTATCCTTGACCTTACTGTAAGTGCGTGAAAAAATTTTTTTTTTCCTACCTTTTGCGGGTTCTGCAATATGAATTGGCCTATCAGAATCTAGATACATTGTAATCTCACCATTTCATTGGTCCTTGATGAGAAAAAATTATTAATGCATATTCGTGAAGCCCGCTCATTTTCAAATTACAAAGCATTCCCTGGCCTATGGTGACCGCTTGACCGTTCATTAGTTCAGTGATGGCGACTGTACTAGTTGTGAATTTACCCCACACGAGGCTATTAGACTATTTTTAACAAATAATTAAGAAACTTTTAAAATTTTTGTGTAATCAGGGGGTGCTTCCTTTAGAAATAACTTTCCTGAAGTTTAACAAAACATGTTCTTTGCGACCTGATCGTCATTATTGGCAGTATCACGGTAAATTTAGAAAACCGAAAAGTAAAACGCGCATCCATTGTGCATTCTCCGTTAGTGACTAAGAATACTTTTTTTGGAAAACTCATTTTGAACCATGGAAATTAATCCTTTTCATTAACCTGTGGTTACAGAAAAGTTTCTCACCAAGGTTTTCAGGAACCTAGATTTGGGTCGTGAAGCTATTGTTCCGAGATAACTGAACATTTTGTTGAAAACCAGCCAGCAATAGGAGGGCCAGACATTTTTCTTGAAATAGAAGTCAAAGCTTGGCAAGTCCAAATACAGACGTGGACGAGAAATTCCTGGGTGTGGGTTTTTGGCGGTATAGAGTGTGTCTCAGAATTTTTGTAGAGCCACTAATTGAAACTCCACCTAGAGATGCTGCAACATTAACACCTTTAATTCAAAAATATATACGTCTCGGTAGCACTATAGTCAGTGAAAAGTAGGCCGCATACAGGAAAATTAGTAAATACAGTTACCGGCACCCGACTATAAGTCATAGTAAAGCGTTTGTGGACCCTCAAATACCCAGAAATTCATATCCAGAAACTCTGAGATAGTACTATATCATTATTATTATTATTACCAGCCAAGCTACAACCCTAGAAGGAAAAGCAAGATGCTATAAGCCCAAGAGTTCCAACAGGGAAAAATAGCCCAGTGAGGAAAGAAAATAAGGGAATAAATAAATGATTAGAATAAATTAACAATAAATAATTCTAAAATCAATAACGTCAAAACAGATATGTCCTATATAAACTATTAACAACGTCAAAAACATATGTCATATATATACTATAAGACGACTCATGTGAGCCTGGTCAACTTAAAAACATTTGCTCCAACTATGAACTTCTGAAGTTCTACCGATTCAACTACCCGATTAGCAAGATCATTCCACGACTTGTGTAACAGCTGGAATAAAACTTCTAGAATACTGTGTAGTATTGAGCCTCATGATGGAGAAGGCCTGGCTATTAGAATTAACTGCCTGCCTAGTATTACGAACAGGATAGAATTGTCCAGGGAGATCTGAATGTTAAGGATGGTCAGAGTTATGAAAAATCTTATGCAACATGCATAATGAACTAATTGAACGACAGTGCCAAAGATTCATATCTAGATCAGGAATAAGAATTTTAATAGACCGTAAGTTTCTGTCCAACAAATTAAGATGAGAATCAGCAGCTGAACACCAGATAGGAGAACAATACTCAAAACAAGGTAGAATGAAAGAATTAAAACACTTCAGAATAGATTGATCACCGAAAATCTTGTGAAACTCTCAATAAGCCATTTTTTTGTGCAATTGAAGACAGCCCTAATGTGTTTCTCAAAATTAAATTTGCTGTCGAGAATCACAGCTAAAATTTTAAAAAGTCATACAAATTTAAAGAAACATTATCAATACTGAGATCCGGATGTTGAGGAGCCACTGTCCTTGACCTACTTACAATCATACTTTGAGTTTTTTTAGGAATAAACTTCATACCCCATAATTTGCACCATGCACTAATCTTGGCTAATTCTCTATCAAGTGATTCACCAACCCCAGATCTACATTCAGGGAATGGAATTGATGCAAAGAGTAGAATCATCTATAGATGCAACAAGCTTGTTTTCTAAGCCAAACCATATGTCATGTGTATATAGTATGAAAAGTAATGGGCCAAGAACACTACCCTGTGGAACACCAGATATCACATTCCTATACTCACTATGGTGCCCATCAACAACAACTCAGATCTATTACTTAAAAAATCAATAATAATGCTAAGAAACGACCCCCCACTCCCAACCGTTTGTTTGAAAACAAGGGCCTCATGATTAACACTGTCAAAGGCAGCACTACAATCAAGGCCAAACATACGAACTTCCTCACCACAATCAAGGGATTTCTGTACAGCATTGGAGATTGTACGAAGGGCATCACATGCTCCAAGGCCTTTACGAAAACCAAATTGCAAACTAGGGAATAAATGATTACCTAAAACAAACCTATTAGGACGTTTTACCATTAGACGTTCCAAAACTTTAGATAATATGGGAGCTATGGAAATTGGGCAGTAATCAGTGGGACTTGAGCTATCACAAACACATTTGAATAGAGGAGTAACATTACCAATTCTCCAACAAGTGCTAAAAGCTCCTCTTCTTGCTAAATTACACAACATAACATAACTTTGGAGCTAAGAAATCTGCTGTCTTTATAAAAAAACAGGAAAAATGCCATTTGGGTCTACACCTCCATAAGCATCAAGGTCCATCAACAGAGCTTTAATCTCACGAGATCGAAAAGCTAAACTAGTTACTTTAGCCTCAGGAAAACAGGAATGAGGAAGTTAGTTTTTCATTTCTCTGTTTACTGTCAAAAACATCAGCCAACAGGGTTGCCTTTTCCTTTGGACAGTGAGTGACTGAGCCATCTGGTTTAAGTAAAGGAGGAACTGTTGCATCTACACCAAAGAGTGCAGACTTAAGGGTAAACCACCATTTATGTTCCCGAGTTGTACCAGAAAGGGTTTCTTTTATGGTTAAATTGTACTCCTTTTCAGTCGAGGCATATACTCTAGAGCAAAAGCTCGAAGCTGAGTATAGTTGTTCCAGGTCAAATCTGATCTGTTACCCTTCCAAAGATGATAGGCCTCCTGCTTCTCCAAATAAGCACGTCTACAATCATTGAACCACAGTTTGTCCTTCACTCAGTACCTTAGCACACAAGAAGGGATACGCCTATCAATTATGTTGACTAGAGTCTCATTCAAAGGGACAACAGGATCTACACTACTATATGATTGTGACCAATTCAAGCACAACAGATCATGAAAAATCCCATTCCAGTCTGCTTGGGATTTCATATAAATTTTACAAGAGTATGATATATGAGGGACAGGCTGCTCAGTCTTCACTACTAATGAAATAAGGAATGATCAGATGTCCCGACTGGAGAACCAACCTTACTAGTTATAACACCAAGGGAGTCAGTGTATATGAGGTCCAAGCAATTACCAGACCTGTGAGTAGCTTCATTTGTGATTTGCTCAGAGCCTGATTCAGAGGCAAAAGCTCTTAAGCCATGGTGATCGGCAGGAGATAGAACTTGACCACTCCCTATGGTGAGAATTAAAATCACCAACAAAGAAAAGAAGCCTTTCTATCATCTTCTTGGATCTTAGCCATAATGGTAAGAAGACAATCAAAGATAGAATCATCCATGTCTGGATTCCGGTAGATGAAACACAAGTAAAAGTTATACCGCCTGCCACAAACTTATTACCTGAATCTCATGTCATCCACATTGATAGCAGGACTTATGAGAAGCAGGGTACTTGGTCCTAATATACACCGCCATTCCCCTGGCCCTAGGGAGGGCATTGCATTTCAACATTATTGGCTTCTTAAAACCAGGCATAAGGAGCTCAGATGAGTGCCTCATATTAGAAATCAAAGTTTCTCTCGTTATATATTTATAAGGTCTGTCCCTAACTACAAAGTTGCTGCACCGGTTCTTTCGCGCTGCTGGAAAATTGTCCCCACCATTTGAACAAACAACCAACCCAGAACCCAGTGGCGATAACACCGAACCAAGACCAAGTGGCCATACCGCACAACCAGGACACAGTGGGGCATCACAAACCATTGAGCCGGTTTTCACTCCTGATTTGGGGGATTCTGACTCCGACTCATACTATTAAGGAAAGCTATTACAGATTTAAGGCACAGTGTGAACAAAGGATACGGCAAAATACTCGCTCACACAGCGAACACGTAGCGCAATATTACCGATTACCAGAACATAGATGTAATATCTAATTGCGAGCGAAGCAAGCCACGGCTGAGCAAAGATCAATGCGTGAATAATTATTGTTAGTTTATCAAGGATATGGCTGAGCAAAGATCAGTTTACATTCCATAGAAAACGGGACCCAGAAGAAAACGGGCCAATGATAGTTTTCGTCGTGTTTCTTATATTTTTTCATGAAATTTTTTTTTCGTCATTTTTCTTTGTTTTGTTGCGTTTTGCCGTTATTCTCTTCCAAAATTCATAATTTTTCAGTACCCAACCTGATATTCTCTAAATTACTGTTGGGTGGCGATATTCTGAAAACTATACATTTGCGGAAGTTAATAACGTCAGAACACAAAGCAAGAAAATTAACGAAAAAATATCTATGAAAAAGCACTGGGTGGGATTATTACGAAAAATTGCCCAATTATTCATCATATGAACCTTTAAACATAGGGGCACCTCAGGGGAATGCACTGAGGCCCAATCGCATTCTGTATCTATGCTATTTGTCTGTCGAAAATACTACAGAGGCATGGAGTGAAGTTCAAACTATTTGCAGGTGATACACAATTCTCCATAAATGATATAGCAGACACTACTGAAACTAAGTTTAATGGACAATGTTAGGGAATGGATGACAATGAAAATACTATAATTTAAAATAAAAGTTTATGGTGATTGGAAAGAAAAAGCTAAGAAATTTGGGTGATATTCAAATTAACATAACTCTCCCGATATCTAGTAAAGTTCGTGATCTAAGTGTATCTCTTAACTCTAAGTCTTTCAATTGCCAAATAAATGTAGTTAAAAACTGCTAATTATCCTCTATGAAACATTGCTTTTTAAAATAAGTACCTGGATGAATATTCTGAAAAGAAACTAGTAATTAACTTATCCAGGATTGACTACTGTAACTCATTCTACTTACAATTTACCAAAAAAAAAGCAACTTAAATTACAAGACAGTAGCAAGACTGATAAAAGGTGTCCCAGCCCGAGAAGGGATCACTCCTATACTAACTTATTTACACCGACTGCCTATCATAGCAAGAATCTGGCTTAAAGTTTATAAAATAACCCATCCAGTTCTCAGAACCGGACGTTCAAAATATCTAAGAAAATTTATAAATATTTGACAGCCAACAAATAAGTGTTGACACGAGAATAGTTAGATGGTTCCAAATAACCTTTAGGCCTTGATATGCGGGCCAGACTATACAATAAGCTCCCACTAGACATTTGAAAAACTAGTTAAGGCTTTCAAGAAGAAACTGAAGACTGTTTCCAGCCACCCGTTGAGATACTACCACCAGTGTGTTATGGGGTCTTTTGACTGGCCAGATAGTACTACATTGGATCCTTCTCTCTGGTTACGGTTCATTTTCCTTTTGCCTATACACTCACACCGAATAGTCTGGCCTATTCTTTACGTATTCTCCTCTGTCCTCATACACCTGACAACACTGAGATTACCAAAAAATTCTTCTTACTGCACTGTAATTGTTCAGGGGCCACTTTCCTCTTTGTAAGGGTAGAAGAGACTCTTTAGCTATAGTAAGCAGTTCTTCTAGAAGGACATTCCAAAATCAAACCATTGTTCTCTAATCTTGGGTAGTGCCATAGCCTCTGTACCATGGTCTTCCACTGTCTTGGGTTAGAGTTCTCTTGCATGAGGGTGCACTCGGGCACACTTTTCTATCTTGTATCTTATATCTCTTCCTCTTGTTTTTTAAAGTTTTTATAGTTTATAAAGTGATATTTATTTTAATGTTGGTGCTAGTCTTAAAATATTTAATTTTTCCTTGTTCCCTTTCCTCACTGAGCTATTTTCCCTGTTGGAGCACCTGGGCTTATAGCATCCTGCTTTTCCAACTAGGGTTGTGGCCTAGCAAGTAGTAATAATAATAATAATAAGTGCTTCGATGGTGTGGATTTGACAAACGAGCGATATGCGGTGTGAAATTTTGAGCACTTTCCAACGAACATGATAATATGAGTGGAGGTCCTGTCGAGAGGTAGGGTTCCCAGACTGCAAAGGACCAGAAAATAAGCCCGTAAAGTAAGGATGTTCGAAAATATGACTAAAGCACCAAAAATTAAGTCATCTGCTGGAAGTGGTTTTCTGGAACTGTACTAAATAAACAATATTCCATAGTCATATTGTGGGAACAATAGTCCTCCTTGTGATAAGGAGGGAATAATAGATACTTCTGCAATCATTTTTTTTTTTTTTTTTTTTTTTTTTTGCGAAAAATAAAACTAATTTTTCAAGACTAGTATTATTACCCGTCCTTGGTTAAACCGGAGGAGCCAAGTTTTTCATAGCTTCATTATTAAATTGAATAGAAAGCTAATCGTGTTATTAATTCCACGTGATACACTTATTACATGAATCCTATAAATTTTAAAAGTAAACTTTTTACTGCCAGTCACTGTCCACATGTGTAAACTAAGTTATGTTAATTACATTTTGCAAAACACACATTACCTAATGCCTTTCTATCACGAATAAAACCACAATCCTGCACACCACCTTATTTCACCTCGAAAAATTAATTTTCGCATGCCGTTTTTCATTGAATAAGAACAAAATTGTGTTTTGCATACAATCGAAGCCATGTTTGAAAGTCCTATGAGGAAGTGAATGGATTTTAAGTCATTGTAAAAATGGACGAGTTACTCGTGGGAATTTCTTTCTTGCATACAATCTACAATAAAAAATACTAGATATATTTACACTACATAATACGTTGTGTTCAAAATGCCACCTGTGGCTCATATTTGAACTAAAATAAGATTCATACTTAAAATATAAAGATTAATGTATTAATTCAGTGCTCAAGTTACACAAGAAAAAAATGACTAAAATCAATGGAAAATATTGGTATTTGTTTACAAGACCACGCTCTCCATATACTGCCAAATATTGTTTTCCTCTATCACTTTTTCATAATTTTAAACAATTCGCCACATGGGAAAAAAAGTTAAATTTGCAAAAGACTATAGAATTATAAACAAAAAAACTAGCCTAGATTAATCACTAAACGACCTGGAACAGACAGTCAACATAGTCAATCAACCAAACAAGTTTGCGAGTAAAATAAAGTTATATAAACTGAAAAGAAGAGTAGATAAACACTTCAACCACATACCAGTACAAAACAGTGAAAAAAATGCCCGAATCATTGCTGGTCGCTTCCATACATTGTAACTAAATTTAATTATGTTCATACTATGATTTAGAGGATAGGAAACTCATACCATGAGAACAGTAATCGAAATGGCTAAAGGGCCAAACTTTCAAATCTAAACTCAAGTTTCATTCAAGTAATTTAATATAGAACAGCAGAGCCTCAAAGACAACTAATATGCAGAACCTAATCAGATGCTAATTGTTCTGCAAAACGAAACCGAATAAACAGTAAAGAAATTAACTTTAATTTATAAAAGATAAGTCACTAGTAACCTGACTAAGAATTTAAATGCAATAAATTTATTTACCAGGTATTTTAGGAATTCTAAAACTTTTAGGCAAGTAATTTCCTTGTGATAATCTTCAAACTCTAATAAACAATACAATTTCTAAGGAAATTTATAAATATCTGTAAAACTACCAAACATGATTTCACAAATAGCACAGGATCAATTAAATGAGACATACCGAAGGGTATACTAGAAGAACTCGCATTCGGTGGAGGGACTGCTAATCTTTAAATGGAAAGAGCTGGGTTCCCCAAAGTCCTTCTGCTAGCATTACTTTATAAATGTCCACTGGTAAGAAAAATCTAAAATCAAATTCTGTACTTACGTACATCGTGATAAAGGATGGAGACGCTCCATTGGGAAGAGTATAAAAAACGGAGCACTGATTTCGACTTCAGCTCTAATATATTAGCGCAATATTCGAAAGTTCGACGAATATACCTTCCGTAGAAGAAGCAAAGATTAAAATTGTCACAAAATAAGAGCTGTCAACAAACAACGACTACAGCTCCAAGACGCGGCAGCAACTGAAATCGTTTTTAAACGGAAGATCCAGAACTAGCCTCTTTCGACCACCACTGGAAAATCGTGTTAACGAGGAAGTGTTTCCAAAACACAATTTCCAGTCCTAACAATCTCTTCACACTAGTTAAAGAAACACTTTGTTTCAAAGGCCAAATGCTTCCAAACATGGTAATTAGTTGAGTGGTAAACTTTAGCGGTTTAGGAATAATATGGGTAATATTAATTTTATAAGATAAGCGTGGTTATTTTAAAAGGTATTGATGTTATTGCTGTGTAAAACAGTTTGATTATTTCGTCTTGCAGTTTGACAATCCAACCTCAACTATATCTCTCTCTCTCTCTCTCTCTCTCTCTCTCTCTCTCTCTCTCTCTCTCTCTCTCTCTCTCTCTCTCTCTCTATCTTAGTTATGAATGATTAGGTTTCAAGAAAATTTGACAATCAATGCTCAACTCTCTCTCTCTCTCTCTCTCTCTCTCTCTCTCTCTCTCTCTCTCTCTCTCTCTCTCTCTCTCTCTCTCTATCTCTCTCTCTCTCTCTCTCTCTCTCTCTCTCTCTCTCTTTAGTAAAATTTATTCCGCTATGATACTAATACACAAGAATTCTTTTGATCTTCAACAATAGCAATGATAAAATCCTCTAACAGATATATGGATAAAAATCTGTGAGGGAAAAATCATCAACAGACGAAACTGAATCCCTACAATATTAAAATACAAACTAAAAATAATTAATAAATGGTCAATTTGAATTCAGCAAAGAATCCAAATCTTGATTATAATTTTTTCTATTTAAACGAAATTACAATAATCATACAGGTAAGAGTCATTTATCACAAGCAACTTTTTTTTTTTTTTTTTTTTGAGAGGGTGGGCCTTCTAAATTGTGAGTTACGCTATTTCTCTTTTATATTATTTATTGTTAATTCTTATAACTACAAAATCATGTTTTTCTAATTTCCTTTAAGGGGGGGGGGGCTTCTAGAGTTACGCTATTTCTTTTCTCAATTATTTATTAAGTTCATTTTTATAGTTATGCATATAACTATAAAATTTAAATTTTTAACCTCCTTTGAAACAATGTTTCGGACATAAGTCAGTCATCAGGTTATAGCGGTACACTGTTTAAAACAAGTAATTCTAATCGGAAATTCTCCGTAAAATAATACTGTTCTCAGCCGTATTTCAGTAAAATAACAGGCGACCATCATTTTACGCCTATATCGTTTTTAAAAAGGTAAATGTCTGGGAACATTTATTCCAAGATTTTTACCGTTTTTTACGGCAAATTTTTAACAGTGTAGAATGGTCCTTGAACTAAATATAACGTTTGGCATGCAATCGTTCTTTCTGCATTATTGTAGGTAGTAGGTTGGCCAAGGCACCAGCCACCCGTTAAGATACTACTACTAGAGAGTTATGGGGTCTTTTGAATGGCTAGACAGTACTACATTAGATCCTTCTCTCTGGTTACGGTTCATTTTCCCTTTGCCTATACACACACTGAATAGTCTGGCCTATTCTTTACATTTTCTCCTCTGTCCTCATAAACCTGACAACAGAGATTACCAAATAATTCTTCTTCACTCAAGGGGTTACTGCACTGTAATGGTTCAGTGGCCACTTGGTAAAGGTAGAAGAGACTCTTCAGCTATGGTAAGTAGCTCTTCTAGGAGAAGGACACTCCAAAATCAAACCATTGTTCTCTAGTCTTAGGTACTGCCATAACCTCTGTACCATGGTCTTCCACTGCCTTGGGTTAGAGTTCTCTTGCTTGAGGGTACACTCGAGCACACTCTTCTATCTTATTTCCCTTCCTCTTGTTTTGTCAAAATTTTTATAGTTATATAGGAGATATTTATTTCAATGTTGTTATTCTTCCTAAAATATTTTATTTTTCTTGTTTCCTTTCTTCACTGGGCTATTTTCCCTGTTAGACCCCTGGGCTTATAGCATCCTGCTTTTCCAACTAGGGTTGTAGCTTAGCAAGTAATAATAATAATAATAATAATAATAATAATAATAATAATAATAATAATAATAATAATAATAATAATGACAAGGCTATTACAAACTTTGAAAAATTCCTTTGGGACATTCGTCATACCATTTTACCAAGAGACCAGAAAAATCAAATTTAGTACATACGGTACACAATGAAGAGGTAAGACCTCGAAAATTTCGAGGAGGTATTCACCCAATGGTAATCAAGTCAAGAATTTCCATACTGGTTATAAACTGCTTAGTAAAATCTAAAATCTGAAGGTAAAACTAAAAGAAAGACAGAAACCCACATTTCAATTCGTAAGATAAATTTCGAAAGAATATGCATATGACGTGAGTTTTGTTTACACCAGAATAATGAGATATAATTTCTAACTTTTTACATTTGGTTTATGAATTTAGTACAAGTGTATCGAGCCTTTAAATTCCAGAGTGAACGAGAAATATCTTGTTCTCAGCCTCTAAAAATGCAAGGGGGAAAGTATATACTATATTGCTTGACTGCTAATTTTCTACATTAGTTTCATTCAACGATCCAAAGTAAAGACATTTTAACGATTATCTAAAAACCAAATTACATTATTTCGAATTACTTTTGAATGTAAAGGCCCAGTCACACCGCCCGAACGTTGCTGGAGCGTTCCTTGAACGGTAGGGAGGTGGACCAAACCCTCGAAAATTTAATTCAACGTTTTCATGTTTGGTCTTTATTAGGCTGCTGAACGTAGCAAATCCTTGCATATTTCCTGAGTTTTCTTACACCTCTATTATGGAAGTTGCTAATTTATGCAATAAGGGTATTGGTATACAGGATGTCGAAAAGCGTAGCGGAGTGATATTACAGTCACCAACCTGTAAAAGATAATAACAAAGTAGGGTAAAAATTACGGTCGCCGTATCTTAATTAAAATTACTGAATACCATACTCTTATTGCATAAATTAGCAACTTCCATAATAGAGGTGTAAGAAATCTCAGGAAATATGCGAGGATTTGCTACGTTCAGCAGCCTAATAAAGACCGAACGTAAAATCGTTAAATTAAATTTTCGAGAGTTTGGTGCACCTCCCTGCCGTTCAAGGAACGCTCCAGCAATGTTCGGGCGGTGTGACCGGGCCTTTAATGATGAAAGTAGTTTTGACTGTCATGCCACAGCTTGAACCTACAGTTTCCTCTCGTAGACGGATTGCTATAGCTTTTTAAAAAAATTAGTTCAAGTTAATCACGATAAATGAAGATGACAACTACTATCTAAGAAATTGCAATGATGTCGGAAGATTTGATTATTCAAAATTTTCACCGCTTGCTTACGTACTCGTCCTTTAAGAAAAAATGGCAGGATGCTCTCTCTCTCTCTCTCTCTCTCTCTCTCTCTCTCTCTCTCTCTCTCTCTCTCTCTCTCTCTCACTTCCCCTTCCGGGGGCAAGTAAAATGGACTGATGCTTTTATGTTCCTTCATTAGCCACCTCAACCCTCCTTATCATTCAGGCAGAGTTCCTCTGTCGCCATTTAATGCAAGTTCAAAGAAGTTCCGGAGTTTTGTCTCGAGAGAGAGAGAGAGAGAGAGAGAGAGAGAGAGAGAGAGAGAGAGAGAGAGAGAGAGAGAGAGAGAGAGGGGCCAACTTTCCATCAGACCTGGAAGATCCAGCATCTCATGGACACTTCGAGAGAGAGAGAGAGAGAGAGAGAGAGAGAGAGAGAGAGAGAGAGAGAGAGAGAGAGGCCAACTTTCCATCTGACCTGGAAGACCCAGCGCTTTATGGACGACTCCAAGAGCCAGAGACAAGAAAGAGGCGTCGGAAAGTGCTTCCAAAAAGGATCGTCAAATATGGTGCTTCCGAAAAAGGGTATTTAAAAAGGGGTGTTCAAATTGGGCTTCTTTAAATGGATGTCCAAAATAGGGCTTTCGAAAATAGGCGTCTAAATAGCAAAATGGGGCTTCCGAAAAAGTACCTCCAAAAAGGGGTGTCCAAAATAATGCTTTCGAAAAGGGACGTCCAAATAGGGGCTTGCAAAAAGGGGTGTCCAAAATAAGGCTTCCGAAAATGGACATCCAAATAGGGGCTTGCAAAAAGGGGTGTCCAAAATAAGGCTTCCGAAAATGGACATCCAAATAGGGGCTTGCAAAAAGGGGTGTCCAAAATAGGGCTTCCGAAAATGGACGTCCAAATAGGGGCTTGCAAAAAGGGGTGTCCAAAATAGGGCTTCCGAAAACGGACATCCAAAAATAACACCCTCTAAGCACCCACCCCAACCCTCTCCCTATTCTATCAATCCTACATCTTACCCATCCACCACTACTACTATTACTTCTACTACTACTACTACTACTGATGCTACTACTACTACTGATGCTACTTCTTCTACTAATACTTTCCCTTCAGTCCCATTAACCCTGAGACTGTCGTCTCCATGGAATTTAATTGGCTGGGATATATTTACTTTGTTCCTCGTTTCAAAAGACGTCGGCGCCCTTTGATGTCTCTCTGCTCTCAACGACAAAAGATCTAACAGTCTATTAGAATTGTCGTCTCCCCACTCATCAGACAAACACTGAGAGAGGGGGGGGGGTAAGAGGGGAGGGGGGGAGGGGAAGGGGGAAATTATGGACAGCCCTCGTTCAGCTCCCTCCCACATTGTCTTAGATACTTTGCACGAGTCCTCCCGGCCACCTGACCCTCTTAGTACCCCTTCCCTCCCCCCTCCCCTTTAAAAAAATCCCTCCAACTCCTCTTTCTTTTTCTTCGACGTCCCCACAATGCAAGCAACACAGCCCAATCGAAAACCCCCTTTCAACCCGTAACCTTCACCCACCCGACCCCCTCCTCCCCTACATAAATATACACAAGATTTAAGCCGTCCCCACCCTCCTCCCCCCCCCTCAATTCCTTTACTATCCCCCACCATTCAAATGTAAAGAGGGGGAATCGATGGTAATTATTGCTATTAAACAGATGGGAAAAATCCAGCAAGGCTTTTTAATCTCAGACTTTTTTTTTTTTTTTTGAAAGAGAAAAGGACGAGGAGGCTTAAGGCTAATCATAGCATAATGGTTTTGTCCAATATTTTCTTTGCATAAATCATACTAATCCTGTATTCTGGTTTTTATAATTCTTTTTATCTGTTTTTTCTAAGTCGTTTTATTTCGTTACTAGTGTATGCGACCCGTCAAAAATAATGGTTAAATATTTATATATATGCATCACATGCACACAAACAGATTCAACTCTTCCCACCTATGCCCCATTACTAACTACAAGTTAACCAGCTGGTTCGGCAATTTGTGGGTGCGTGTAGTTTCCGAGTGTATCTTTTGGGTTACCCCTTTTCACATGGGTATGACTACTCCCTCACCCACACAAGCATTACGATATATATATATATATATATATATATATATATATATATATATATATATATATATGCAGACACTTGCTCATTATTATATAGGGGAGATAATGATACAGAATCCCACCGTTCTCTGGTCTAACATTTTCTTTAACTTGTGTTATGCATTTCAATATCTTTCCAATTCATTTAATTGTTTTCATTGCCATTACACAAGACATAAGCTCACTTCTTTTCTGCCAAATATCTTCCTGTGAAATGATACTACAATCTCCTACCATGCAATCTCCTAAAGAAAATATATAGGACACGAAAGAACTTATTCTTTATTTGTATTTCTACTAACGAGGTTAGAACAAGTAAAAAAAAGGCATTCGCGAGGCAGTCTCTCAGTTTTTTATATCCCATTTTCTATCACAGGATAGAAAATGGGATATACCAAAGAATATCACGGTTAGACTACTTTATTATTATTATTATTATTATTATTATTATTATTACTTGCTAAGCTACAAGCCTAGTTGGAAAAGCAGGATGCTATAAGCACTGGGGCCCCAAAAAAGAAAATAGCCAAGTGAGGAAAAGAAAATATGGAAAAATAAAATATTTTAAGAACAGTAACATTAAAATAAAAACTTCGGGGATTATAAAAGTTCCCAGTTTCTGTAATATATTCAAATGCCAATTCATATAATATATATATATATTATACATACATACATATATATATATATATATATATATATATATATATATATATATATATATATATATATATATATAGGTAATTGTTTACAACACCACGCTCTCCATTTACTCCAAAATAATGCAATCCCGCAGTTCTCATCTTCTTGCACAGTAATTAGGTGGTTATTTAAATTCTGTGAAAGCAATAATTAGCAAGATATGTTGAGGAAGGGGGAAGGGGTTATAAAAGGAAAATGGCTCGGTTTCCTAACTAAACGACTTGGAACTCACATGTCAACATAGTCAACCAAACAGAATTCGTGATGCCAGCGTACATATACAGAAGTTCGTGATGCCAGCGTAGATTTAATATACTGTATATTCAAAATATACTTAGTTAAAAATGAATTAACTATTCAAAAGTGTCCATGAAATATGCAATTTACAAATAGTGACACTTTTGTGTAATCACTCAATTTTTTATTAAGTATATTTTGAATATACAGTATATCAAATGTACGCTGGCATCACGAACTTCTGTTTATGTACGCTGGCATCACGAATTCTGTTTGGTTGACTATGTTGACATGTGAGTTCCAAGTCGTTTAGTGAGGAAACCGAGCCATTTTCCTTTTATAACCCCTTCCCCCTTCCTCAACATATCTTGCTAATTATTGCTTTCACAGAATTTAAATAACCACCTAATTACTGTGCAAGAAGATGAGAACTGCGGGATTACATTATTTTGGAGTAAATGGAGAGCGTGGTGTTGTAAACAATTACCCATATATATATATATATATATATATATATATATATATATATATATATATATATATATATATATATATATATATATATGTGTGTGTGTGTGTGTGTGTGTGTATAATATATATAAATATATTAATATACATACATACATATATATATATATATATATATATATATATATATATATATATATATATATATATATACAGGGATGAATTTTAGATGAAAATAGTGAGAGGAGAATAACGAAGAAAGTGTCAGAGAGACAGGAAGACAAGTAATAAAAACAGAATTAAAGGAGATAACATTTCATAGAGTACAAAAAATTGTTCTGCATAGAGATAGGTTAATGAGCAGAGCTGAGATGACCCTCGAAGAAACATGCACGTGGAGATGCTGTCTGAAAAGAATAAAAGTCTGGACAAGGAAATTAGTATTTTGAGGATTTACTGAATGAAGAAGATAAGGGGGAGTGAAAACGTTTTAGTTGATGATTGATAATGCTTGTGGAAATGACTGTTGAGGAGTATAAGGGAGATAATCAAGTATGTTGGGGTATAAGGAAGATAATTAAATATGCTGGGGGTATAAGGAAGTTAATCAAGTATGTTGGGGTATAAGGAAAATAATTAAATATGTTGGGGGTATAAGGAAGATAATTAAATACGTTGGGGCATAAGGAAGATAATTAAATATGTTGGGGGTATAAGGAAGATAATCAAGTATGTTAGGGTGTAAGGAAAATAATTAAATATGTTGGGGGTATAAGGAAGATAATTAAATATGCTGGGGGTATAAGGAAGATAATTAAATATGCTGGGGGTATAAGGAAGATAATTAAATACGTTGGGGGTATAAGGAAGATAATTAAATATGTTGGGGGTATAAGGAAGATAATTAAATACGCAGGGGGTATAAGGAAGATAATTAAATATGTTGGGGGTATAAGGAAGTTAATCAAGTATGTTGGGGTATAAGGAAAATAATTAAATATGTTGGGGGTATAAGGAAGATAATTAAATATGTTGGGGGTATAAGGAAGATAATTAAATACGTTGGGGGTATAAGGAAGATAATTAAATATGTTGGGGGTATAAGGAAGATAATTAAATATGTTGGGGGTATAAGGAAGGTAATTAAATATGTTAGGGGTATAAGGAAGATAATTAAATATG
>NC_090755.1:8571028-8581028 GCF_036898095.1 Palaemon carinicauda
CAGCATCCTTTCTCGTCCACCTCTCGCTCTTCCTTCATCTTCCAGTAGAGGTTTCATGTCCGTGTGGACTTCTCCTCAAAGAGGCTTTTGAAGTACGTCACTAATTATACAAAATCTCTCTTTTCTGTCAACGATCCCTTCTGGGGTTTTCATTCGCTTTATGCTTTTTTTCTCCTCTCTTTCCTTTTCTTTTTGGTCTTTTTATCCTCCATCATCTTCAAAGACTCGCTTCTTTTGTTTTAATTTACGTCTCTTTGGTTCCTTTCTCTCTCTCGTCGAGTTCCTTCTTGACTTGAAAAAAAATATATTTCTACCTGTGCTTGGGGGTCTGAGATTAGCCCCACATTACCCCTTCGTGCGCAATCGCACACGCGCCAAGATGACACAATGAGCTCCATCCATCCGATAAGCTCTTCCTCTTCCACAAGATGTATAAAAAGCAAGACTGGCTAACCAGTAATTCCAAACAAATTAGTAAAAAAAAAATATTGGCCACTCCCTTCTTCCAGACTAATGTCTGTAAAGGACCACTCCATTCTTCCAGACCAATGTCTGGAAAGGGCCCACTCCCTTCTTCCAGACCAATGTCTGAAAAGGGTCAGGTCATTCTCTTCTTCCAGACCAATGTTTGGAAAAGTCACTCCCTTCTTCCAGACCAATGTCTAGAAAGGGCCAATACCTTCATCCAGACCAATGTCTGGAAAGGGCCATTGGCAAAGCGTCTACTCAAGAATGAATTATCGAAAGTAATAGTTTGCTCCTTCCCTTATCCAAAACCAGTGTCTGGAAAGAGACACAGGCCAAGCGCCTACTCCAAAATAAATTATGGAAAGAAGTAGTTTGGTCCCCCCTTTATCAAAAAACCCCTATCTCGAAAGGAGCTCCGGTCAACCCCCTTATTTCAACCTAATATCTGGAAACACAAACTGGTCACGCCCTCATCTCGGCCTAATGCCTGGAAAGATGGACGGGTCACCAAAGACTGTACGCGTCCTGGACGAACTCCAGTGCCATCAAACATTAAAGCGAGGAGATGAAGGAGTATACCTATCCGGGTCATTAGTACTCTCTCTCTCTCTCTCTCGCTCTCTCTCTCTCTCTCTCTCTCTCTCTCTCTGGTGAATCTCGGACTTCATTCGCGCACTACTTTGATATGCGTACTTTTTTTTCTCCCCTTCCGCTCATCAAAGCACCAAAATGGCCGCTCGCATCATTTCCTCATTACCCCGGTGCCTCATCTTACTTCAGCGTCTTTCGACTCATTCTTTTTATTTCCTTTTTTTTCTAAACTCTCTTTCTATTTCTTCGTCCTCCTCCTCCTTCTCCCCCCTTCCTCCTGCACGCTCTATAAATTCAAATTTTTTTTGTCTTTTCTTTGATGAATGTTTTTCATGCTGAAGGGCCGCTCCACCGGCCTTGAGGAGGTGTAGAGAAGGCACTCCAAAACTCTTTCGCTTGTGATCTCGCCCGACAGAAAAGATAAAGATAAAAACGAGAGAGAGAGAGAGAGAGAGAGAGAGAGAGAGAGAGAGAGAGATCACTAACCTCTACATATGAACTGCTAACATTCGATTTTTTTATAACTTGCTAAAACATTTTCTTGCTAGAGAGAGAGAGAGAGAGAGAGAGAGAGAGAGAGAGATCACTAACCTATAAATATGAACTGCTAACATTCGATTTTTTATAATTTGCTAAAGAGAGAGAGAGAGAGAGAGAGAGAGAGAGAGAGAGAGGAGAGAGAGCGAGAGAGAGAGAGAGATAAATCGCGACCCACTAAAAATGAACTGTTAGCATTCTTGATAATTTGCTAAAGTATTTCCTTGTGTGTGAGAGAGAGAGAGAGAGAGAGAGAGAGAGAGAGAGAGAGAGAGAAATTCAACTCCGTGATGGATTACATTTCATAAAATTAGATTTCATTCATCATATGCTCATTCATGAACATTACCTAAGCAACGTACAGTTACTTATTTAACATACCTTGACACCCCATGGCAAGCATAGTGCAATAGCATACATAATTATCAGTTGGAGCGTGAGACTAACTGCCAGAATTTTTATGCATTCTAGTGTAACGGAATATATGCGTATTTAGAATCGTGTACATGTGCGTATGTAAAAGCGTATATTTCTTTAGAGAAATGTGCATATTTGTAAGCATACACAATTAAGTGTGCGTAAGTGAGTCTGTTAGTGTATCGAATTGTGTATGTATCTGCTATTACGTATATACACATATGTATGCGTGTATTTGTTTAGAGAAGTGTGCGTATTTGTAAGTGTACACAATTAAATGTGCGTAAGTGCGTCTGTTAGTGTATCGACTTCTGTAAGTATTTGCTATCGCGTATATACACGTAGGTATGCGTGTATGTTGGACGAAATACGCGTATACACATGTAAGCTTGTGGAACGAAATGCGTACGTACAGGAATCGCGTACACGAACGTGCGTATATGTGCGTATGTTTGCGTAACGAAGCGCGTGGGAAGATGGCAGCGCCTGTAAAATCTGAAGCGGGTAAGCGTGCCTGTGTGTGCTCAATTATTTTTGTGTGTAGTCCTTGAACTTCAAAGGCCGCCGTTACCTGCTGGAGAGAGAGAGAGAGAGAGAGAGAGAGAGAGAGAAGAGAGAGAGAGAGAGAGAGAGAGAAGGGGGGGGGGTCGCCCTCAAAAGTGGGAAGGGGGCAACATACCTGATATCCTTGAAGGAAGTGTTTACTAACCTCCCCCCCTCTCCATCCTTCCCTTTCTCTCTTAAATCTTTGCCTCTACAAAAATCTCACAATCAGGGATGAAAGAGGGGAGGGGTGAATTGGGAAGGGGGAGGATAGTGGGAGACAAGAGGGGGAAGGGGTATCCCTCTTTCTGAAATCTTTGCCGATGCAAGAATCTCACCATCAGGGGATGTAGGAAAGGGGAGGGGGATGTTTGGGGGAGAAGGGGGTAGAAAGGGAGGTGCATGAAAGGAACTAGAAATTTTTTAATCATTTATTCAGTTTTCTTTCCCAGACGTTATACCAAAGAGACGACGACCTTAAAAAATGACCTTTCTTTAAAAAAAAAAAGGTCGTCAAAATTTATTCAGAGGTCATACGCCAGACTGCAACTGATGAGGCCTTTACAAGAAGCTAAAAATGAGGAGAGCTGGAGTTTGGAGTTTTTCTTTTTGAGGGGGGGGATAGAGGATTATGGGGCTTTCATAAGATCATTTCCAAGGAAATAATGAGTCAAATGGGTTTTTTAGGAAACGAAGAGGAGTAGAGTTTTGGGAAGCAAAATGGAGTAGGTTTTTGAGAAGCATAAAGTTGTAGGGTTTTGGAAAGCAAAATGGAGTAGGCCTTTGGGAACCAAAATGGAGCAGGCCTTTGGGGACCAAAATGGAGCAGGCCTTTGGGAAGCAAAAACCTGTAGGGTTTTGGAAAGCAAAATGGAGTAGGCCTTTAAAAAGCAAAATGGAGTAGGCCTTTGGGACCCAAAATGGAGCAGGCCTTTGGGAAGCAAAAACCTGTAGGGTTTTGGAAAGCAAAAACCTGTAGGGTTTTGGAAAGCAAAATGGAGTAGGCCTTTGGAAAGCAAAATGGAGTAGACCTTTGGAAAGCAAAATGGAGTAGGTCTTTGGAAAGCAAAATGGAGAAGGCCTTTGGGAAGCAAAAACCTGTAGGGTTTTGGAAAGCAAAATGGAGTAGGCCTTTAAAAAGCAAAGTGGAGTAGGTCTTTGGAAAGCAAAATGGTGAAGGCCTTTGGGAAGCAAAAACCTGTAGGGTTTTGGAAAGCAAAATGGAGTAGGCCTTTGGGAACCAAAATGGAGCAGGCCTTTGGGGACCAAAATGGAGCAGGCCTTTGGGAAGCAAAAACCTGTAGGGTTTTGGAAAGCAAATTGGAGTAGGCCTTTAAAAAGCAAAATGGAGTAGGCCTTTGGGACCCAAAATGGAGCAGGCCTTTGGGAAGCAAAAACCTGTAGGGTTTTGGAAAGCAAAAACCTGTAGGGTTTTGGAAAGCAAAATGGAGTAGGCCTTTGGAAAGCAAAATGGAGTAGACCTTTGGAAAGCAAAATGGAGTAGGTCTTTGGAAAGCAAAATGGAGAAGGCCTTTGGGAAGCAAAAACCTGTAGGGTTTTGGAAAGCAAAAATGGAGTAGGCCTTTAAAAAGCAAAGTGGAGTAGGTCTTTGGAAAGCAAAATGGTGAAGGCCTTTGGGAAGCAAAAAGTTGTAGGGTTTTGGAAAGCAAAATGGAGTAGGCCTTTGGGAAGCAAAATGGCGTAGGTTTTTGGGGAAGCAAAATGGAGTACGCCTTTGGGAAGCAATATGGAGTAGGCCTATGAGAAGCAAATGGGAGAAAGCCTTTGGGAAGCAAAAGGTTGTAGGTTTTTAGGAGCAAAATGAAGTAGGATTTTGGGAAGCGAAATGAAGTAGGCTTTTGGGAATCAAAATGGAGTAGGCTTTTGGGAAGCAAATGGGAGTAGGCCTTTGGGAAGAAAAATGGAGTAGGTTTTGAGGATGAAAAATGGAGTAGGCTTTTGGGAAGCAAAATGGAGTAGGCCTTTGGGAAGCAAAATGGAGTAGGTTTTGGGGAAGCAAATGGGAGTAGGCCTTTGGGAAGAAAAAATGGAGTAGGTTTTTGAGGAAGAAAAATGGAGAAGGCTTTTGGGAAGCAAAAGAGAGTAGGATTTTGAAAGCAAAAAGTTATAGGGTTTTGGAAAGCAAAACTGGAGTAGGCCTTTGGAAAGAAAAAAAGTAGTAGTATTTGGGGAATCAAAATGGAGTAGGCCTTTGGGAAGCAAAATGGAGTAGGTTTTCGAGAAGCAAAAACGTTGTAGGGTTTTGGAAAGCAAAACTGGAGTAGGCCTCTGGGAAGCAAAAAGGAGTAGGATTTGGGGAATCAAAATGGAGTAGGCCTTTGGGAAGCAAAATGAAGTAGTTCTTTGGGAAGCAAAATGGAGTAGGTTTTAGGGAAGCAAAATGGAGTAGGTTTTTGGGGAAGCTTTTGGGAAGCAAAATGGAGTTTAGGCCTTTGGGAAGCAAAACGAAGTAGGCCTTTAGGAAGCAAATTGGAGTAGGCCTTTGGGAAGCAAAATGGAGCAGGCCTTTGGAAAGCAAAATGGAGTATCGGATTTTGGGGAGTAAAATGGAGTAGGCCTTTGAGAAGCAAAATGGAGTTTAGGCCTTTGGGAAGCAAAATGGAGTAGGTTTTTGGGAAGCAAAATTGAGTAGGCTTTTGGGAAGCAAAATTGAGTAGGGTTTTGGGAAGCAAAATGGAGTAGGTCTTTGGAAAGCAAAATGAAATAGGCTTTTTTGGGAAGAAAGGGGTACAAAGTAAGGGAAATTCCCATTTTAATTCAAAGTTAAAAATTCGTTGATATAAACAAATTGAGATAAAAATTAAATTGCATTGATAAAATACAACTAACCAAAGGGGCACTTAGTTGAGAACATGCCTTTGCCACGCCAAGCAGTCTTATTTAGTTCTTAACGCCACTGCTTACTTGTATTTCAATGTATTTTCTTCAAAACCTAATGAATTTGTTCTTAGGTCATACTCCATACGTCCACGAAGTTTCGTTGAAATTGGTTCAAAGGGGTTTGCGTAATGTCGTTCAAAAAAAAAAAAAAAAAAAAAACCTACCGAAATATTTGCGATTATTTTCGAAGTTATCACGCGTGCTTTCAATTTGATGTGCTTTATGCAAGATGTTACATATTCATCCTTGGGTCATACCCAACATGACTACCAAATTTGGTCAAAATCGGTACATTATTTTGCTTACAAAAAAATAAATAAACGATATGGGTGAATACATACCCATCGCAAAATCTTCGAATTTGGTGAAGGTATTTGCTCATAAGATAAATTAATCAAAGGAACGGATAAAATTGTAGTAATAGAACAAAGCTAATTATAACTGCAGGGACTGAGTTGGTAACTGAATAAATTAAAACAATAAAAGAAACTAATTCAAATCGCATGGTAGCGGTAAGGAATTAAGTTACACCTATGGAAAATTTACAATGAAAAGAGTTAAAATTTTTTATATAAAATTGTGATGATAAAATCGTAATGATGACAAAAATAAAACTGTAAATTGCAGTCCTTGAATAAATTTGGATCAAACTAATGTAATGTACGTCAGGCAACATATTTCTTGTAAAATAAAACCAGCAATATTGCTATCTTAAAAAGAGCAGATCAAATTGCAATTATACTCATTACAAAAGACAGTAGTGATAAATAGATTAGCACTGAAGCTAATAGATACTGGGTAAACCAAATTTGTATTTATACTAGTTATATATATATATATATATATATATATATATATAGAGAGAGAGAGAGAGAGAGAGAGAGAGAGAGAGAGAAGAGAGAGAGAGAGAGAGAGAGAGAGAGAGAGAGAGAGAGAATTAAGTTCTAAATCAAGAAAAATATCAAAACTTTCTAATTCCCTTTTCTCGCATATTTCAGAAAGTGGCGACTTCCAGCAACAAAATCAAATAAATATATGAGTAACTAAATAAATACAAGATTAAATGAAAATATCTATGATTACTTCACTAGCAAACTTTATATATATATATATATATATATATATATATATATATATATATATATATATATATATCCTGTTACAGTAAATAGATTATTTTAGCAATTCTGATTTATTTGGCAAATCCTTCTTCTTTCAAAATACTTAAAATCAGATACATCGATATACTTCCTTCAATTTAGCAAATTACCAAATTAGGAGTGCATGATTGACTAGATCATCATAATTTACAAAAAGTAAGTTCGCAAAGGTTAACTTCGACCAACTCAAAGGTATACTTCGACTAACTCAAAGGTATACTTCGACTAACTCAATGGTTAACTTCGACAAACTCATAGGTATACTTCGGCCAACTCAAAGGTATACTTTGATCAACTCGAACTTTAATTTCCACCAACTCAAAAGTTACCTTCGACCAACTCAAACTTTAACTTCGACCAACTTAAAGGTTAACTTCGACCAATTCAAAATTGCCAGAAGCAACAAGAAGAACCGGAAAGAAAAAGCGTAAATATCTCGAGTGGAAACTGAAAAGAAGAAGAAGAAAAAGAAGAAGTTGGGCAACCTCTGCATCATCAAAAGAAGGCAAACAACTGGAGAAGAAACTTGAAAAAAAATATGATGGATAAAAAAAAAGCTTTGGAAAGAAAGCGGATACGGGATGTCCCTTCTGGAAGTGCAGTATCAACATCAATAGATGACGAAGGTAACAGCAGGGCTGTTTCACCCTTCTCAAGATGCAGCAGAACAGCAGTAGTAGTAGCAGCAATAGTAGCAGGAGTAGCAGAAGTAGTAGCTCATTAGCCATCTCCTCCTACTACTCCTGCTTGTGGTAGGGGAGGGGGGTGGCATCGACCCCTTCTCAAGACGCAGCAGTAGCAGTAGCAGGTGAAGAATAAGAAATGGGAGCAGGAGTGCTCATTAGCCATCTCCTCCTCCTACCCCTGCTTGTGGTGGGGGAGGGGGTGCCTTCAGTCCCCCCCTGCACCAATTTCGCCCTTAGCCCCCTTCTCAAGACGCAGCAGGAGCACTAGCAGTAGTAGTAGCAGAAGAAGAAATAGGAGCAGGAGTTCTCATTAGCCACCACCACCACCTCCTACTTTTGTAGTAAGGGGGATGGGGGTAAGGCATCAGCCCCCTCCCCCTTCTCCAGAGAGGAGTAAGAGGAGGAGGAGAGCTCAGCGTGGCCACCACTTGAAACAAAAGCGGAACATCAAAGGGGAAAGCGCGCGCGTGTGTGTTTCTTTCATCTGTATAATTAGACGGCTCGACTACGTTTTCAGAATAGACCCGTAATGTTTCCCTGATGCATTAAGTACTCGCTCGTAATTGCCCTGCATTTTTATCGTCTTCCTGTTCCTCCTCTCATTCACAAGGCCCTCGCGGGATACTTGCCAGGGCTCTCGTTCCTCGTTTTTCGGTTTTCCAGAGTTCATGAAGAAATGCCATTTTGATCTCCTCTGAATAAAACAAGAAAAAATTAATTCTCACTCTTTTCCTCTCTCGCTCACTTCCTCTAAGGCAAGAGCAAAGGGGTCTGGTCTCTCTCTCTCTCTCTCTCTCTCTCTCTCTCTCTCTCTCTCTCTCTCTCTCTCTCTCTCTCATCATAATGTGTCTTTATTTCCTTTCTTAAATTCTACATTACTTTCCCTTCTTCGTAGTCCCTGAACACCATCTCTCTCTCTCTCTCTCTCTCTCTCTCTCTCTCTCTCTCTCTCTCTCTCTCTTATTTCTGCGCTAAGGGCAATTGAGAAAAAAGCTACTTAGGTTACAATGCAAATAGACTGGTAAGAGGAGTTCTTCTTGTATTGATATAATCTTGCGACAACCCTTTTTCAAAAGGGGGATTTGGCAGAAGGTTGGGGGTTGGGGGGGGACTCAGGAAGGCCAGAGGGGGGAGGTTAGTTTTAAGTGGGCCTCTGATTGTACCGGCCGCCAGCAATAGCCCAAAAGGGGGCGGAGCTTTGAATCCGGAAAAAAAAAAAAACCGGGAGGCCGTTTGATGTCTGGTGAGACGTGTCTGAAGGATGTCCCTCGGGGACGCTTTTGTGGGGGTCCTTATCCTCGGATTCTATCTAGGGGCTCTCAGGACCCCCTTACCCCCGCACACCAGTTAACCTTACCTCCATCCACCTCACTTTCTTCTTTTTTTCTTCCGTTCCACACTTCCTTTCCCTTCTTAAGATCTGTGAGTTTCCAGTTTATTTTTTTTAGTGCTTATATTGTTATTCCATGTTTTCTCCATCTCTCTTCTACTTCCCCTTTCTTATTTATTCGTGTCCTTTATTTCTATCGTTCTTCCATTCCCAATATCTACGATTTCCCCATGGTTATCTTAAATGTCTTTTTCACTTCATATCTTATCTTGAATTCTACTTTGATATTTGTGGTCACTGAACAGTAATCTCTCTCTCTCTCTCTCTCTCTCTCTCTCTCTCTCTCTCTCTCTCGTTCTCTCTCTCTCTCTCTCTCTCTCTCTCTCTCTCATCTTAATGTGTCTCACTATATTCCTTTCTTAAAATCTACATTATGTTCCCTCCTTCGCAGTCCCTGAACAACATCTCTCTCTCTCTCTCTCTCTCTCTCTCTCTCATCGAGTGATTTTCAATTCACCCTTTTAATCCTCCCCTCTTAGCACATCAGTTATGGCCAGACAATCACTCTCACTGGCTTGTCAATCTCTTTATGGCTTCTTTCATTCGGTCTTTTAGTTCTCCCTCTCCTCTTCTTCCCTTTAAGCGGCGTTTCGCTACCCTGTGGCGTCGATGACCATCAAAGTTGCGACGAATTTCATTATTTAAATTTCAATCAATGAAATTAACATCTTTATTCCAGATGTGACCAAGTTGTAGAATGATCTTCCTAATCGGATAACTGAATTGGTAGATCTTCAAAAGTTCAAACTTGCATCAAATGTTTTTATGTTGAACAGGCTAACCCAAGTCTTACTATAGTCTATATGAAATATCTGTTTGGAGGTTGTGACTTTTTTGAACATTTTATTTTAATTGTTCATTATTTCTCATATCGTTTTTTTTTTTTTTCAATTTCCTTATTTTCTTTCTGGACTTGGCTATTTTTCACTGTTGGAGCCCTTGGACTTATAAGCATCCTGCTTTTCCAACTAGGGTTGTAGCTTATATAATAATAATAATAATAATAATAATAATAATAATAATAATAATAATAATGATAATTATAATAATAACAATTATAACAATAATAATAATAATAATAATTATTATTATTATTATAATAACAATAATCATAATAATAAATGAAAGAATAAATAATGATTAATGTTACATTGCGCTGACAAGGTAAGTCGTAGAGAGAGAGAGAGAGAGAGAGAGAGAGAGAGAGAGAGAGAGAGAGAGACGAAAATCGATAAAAACTAGGCAATTTAAAAAGGTTACATTTACCTGAGATGTGATACAACTAAATACGATTTGCAGACTTTGAT
>NC_090755.1:8588528-8591028 GCF_036898095.1 Palaemon carinicauda
TTGGAATGGGATTTTGCATGATCTTTTGTGCTTGAATTGGTCACAATTATATAGTAGTGTAGATCCTGTTGTCCCTTTGAATGAGAATCTAGTCAACATAATCGATAGGCGTATCCCTTCTCGTGTGCTAAGGTACCGAGTGAAAGACAAACCGTGGTTCAATGATGATTGTAGACGTGCTTATTTGGAGAAGCAGGAGGCCTATCACCTTTGGAAGGGTAACAGATCAGATTTGACCTGGAACAACTACACTCAGCTTCGAGCTTTTGCTCAGAGAGTTTATGCCTCAACTGAAAAGGAGTACAATTTAACCATAAAAGAAACCCTTTCTGGTACAACTCAGGAACATAAATGGTGGTCTACCCTTAAATCTGCACTCTTTGGTGTAGATGCAACAGTTCCTCCTTTACTTAAACCTGATGGCTCAGTCACTCACTGTCCAAAGGAAAAGGCAACCCTTTTGGCTGATGTTTTTGACAGTAAACAGAGTAATGAAAAACTTGAACTTCCTCATTCCTGTTTTCCTGAGGCTAAACTAACTATTTTAGCTTTTCGATCTCGTGAGATTAAAGCTCTGTTGATGGACCTTGATGCTTATTGTGGTGTAGACCCAAATGGTATTTTTCCTTTGTTTTTTATAAAGACAGCAGATTTCTTAGCTCCAAAGTTATATGTTATTTTGCGCAAGTTAGCAAGAAGAGGAGCTTTTATCACTTGTTGGGGAATTGGTAATGTTACTCCTCTATGTAAATGTGTTTGTGGTAGCTCAAGTCCCACTGATTACCGCCCAATTTCCATAACTCCCATATTATCTAAAGTTTTTGAACGTCTTCTGGCAAAACGTCTTAATAGGTTTGCTGAAGGTAATCATCTACTCCCTAGTTTGCAATTTGGTTTTCGTAAAGGCCTTGGAGCATGTGATGCCCTTCTTTCAATCTCCAATGCTGTATAGAAGTCCCTTGATTGTTGTCAGGAAGTGCGCATGATTGGCCTTGATTTTAGTGCTGCCTTTGACCGTGTAAATCATGAGGCCCTTCTGAAACAGTTGGGAGTGGGTGGGTGGGTGGGTCGTTTCTTAGCATTATCATTGATTTTTTAAATAATAGATCTCAAAGAGTTGTTGTTGACGGGCACCATAGTGAGTATAGGAATGTGATATCCGGTGTTCCACAGGGTAGTGTTCTTGGCCCATTACTTTTCATACTATATACACATGACATGTGGTTTGGCCTAGAAAACAAGCTTGTTGCATATGCAGATGATGCTACTCTCTTTGCATCAATTCCATCCCCTGAATGTAGATCTGGGGTTGGTGAATCCCTTAATAGAGATTTAGCTAAAATTAGTGCATGGTGCAAATTATGGGGTATGAAGTTGAATCCTAACAAAACTCAAAGTATGATTGTAAGTAGGTCAAGGACGGTGGCTCCTCAACATCCAGATCTCAGTATTGATAATGTTTCTTTAAATTTGTATGACTCTTTCAAAATTTTAGGTGTGATTCTCGACAGCAAATTTACTTTTGAGAAACATTTAAGGTCTGTGTCTTCTTCAATTGCACAAAAAATTGGTCTATTGAGAAAGTCTTTTAAGATTTTTGGTGATCAATCTATTCTGAAGAAGTGTTTTAATTCTTTCATTCTACCTTGTTTTGAGTATTGTTCTCCTGTCTGGTCTTCAGCTGCTGATTCTCATCTTAATTTGTTGGACAGAAACTTACGGTCTATTAAATTTCTTATTCCTGATCTAGATATTAATCTCTGGCACCGTCGTTCAATTAGTTCATTATGCATGTTGCATAAGATTTTTCATAACTCTGACCATCCTTTACATTCAGATCTCCCTGGACAATTCTATCCTGTTCGTAATACTAGGCAAGCAGTTAATTCTAATAGCCAGGCCTTCTCCATCCTGAGGCTCAATACTATGCAGTACTCCAGAAGTTTTATTCCAGCTGTTACCAAGTTGTGGAATGATCTTCCTAATCGGGTAGTTGAATCAGTAGAACTTCAAAAGTTCAAAGTTGGAGCAAATGCTTTTTTGTTGACCAGGCGGACATGAGTCTTTTTATAGTTTATATATGACATATTTGTTTTTGACGTTGTTAATAGTTTATATATGACATATCTGTTTTGACGTTGTTGCCTTTTTTAGAATGATTTATTGTTAATTTGTTCTCTTCATTTATTTATTTCTTCTCCTCACTGGGCTATTTTTCCCTATTGGGGCCCTTGGGCTTATAGCATCTTGCTTTTCTAACTAAAGTTGTAGCTTGGATAGTAATAATAATAATAATAATAATAATAATAATAATATATATATATGTATATATATAATTTATATGTATATATATAATTTATATGTATATATATAATTTATAATATATATATATATATATATATATATATATATATATATAAATATATATATATATATATATATATATATATATATATATATATATATATATATATATATATATATATATATATACATAAGA
>NC_090755.1:8598942-8633942 GCF_036898095.1 Palaemon carinicauda
AGAGATATCCTGCTAGCGCAGACAAATTTCCTACAGGCACAGATAGACCGGTATCCTACGAGCACAGAAAGAGATATTCTGCTAGCGCAGACAGATTTCTTACAGGTACAGATAGACAGATATCCTACTAGCACAGACAAAGATGTTTTACTAGCACAGGCAAACAGATATCCTACCAGCACAGCTACAAAGATGAAAACATAACGATCTCTTAGTTTTGTTAACAGAAGTATAAAACAAATAAAGAATTCCCTTAACAACGTTGCAATCACCTGAGCAACTATTGCTATCTCCAAGTCTCGGTTTAACGACACATTATCCACAGATATATCTCCAACGCACAACATTAATGAGTAATGAATTATTTTTATAGATATAAAAAGATAAAAGGATGTCCCCAGGGAGAGGAAAATAGCCACCGTAATATAAAAACCCCTTCATTAAAGCAACACAATCAGAAACATTTTATAATCATATAAAAAGGAAAAAACATATAACCATTCAAGGTATTATCAACACGCACAGCCCTTCCTTGGCTGCGAGTGCACGGACAATCCCCCCTTATTTACGACAATCTAAACTTCTAAGGCTCACTGTTTAAGTGCGAACCCGGAGCAACGAGCCGGGATAGTTAGTGGACATGATGTCACATTCCTCCGGGGGCAATCAGATTTGATCGCCTCGTTTCGTATGCAAACTGCAGTAGTTTCCCCTCACACCACCTTTAACGTCTGGAGAAAACTGGTGTCGCAGACAAGACGACACTTCCAACGAACACAGTCATTTTACCCCCCGATTGTCACCGAGATTAGACGAGAGATATGAGAATGTTAATGAGGACGAGGAGGAGGAGGAAGAAGGAGAGAGTGGGGAAGAAGAAGAGGAGGAGGTGGAGGAAGAAGAACAGGAGGAGGAGGAAACAAAGAACAGCAGGATATGCTTTGTCCTTCGACGCATTCGATCTGCAAAGATAAAAGGCCATGAAGTTACCTTTAGAGATCAAGCTCTCTCTCTCTCTCTCTCTCTCTCTCTCTCTCTCTCTCTCTCTCTCTCTCTCTCTCTCTCTCTCAAAGTACGGTTTACTCCTTAACCAGACCCGTCTTCCCAATGAATACAATTACTATCAATACAATTTAAGTGAAAACATAGATTTAAAAATAAACAATTACAATGCACCATCAAACATGACAGAGAGAGAGAGAGAGAGAGAGAGAGAGAGAGAGAGAGAGAGAGAGAGAGAGAGAGAGAGATATCAAATGATGACGCTTGACCTATAATCTTCCTAAAAATAGGTCAAGCTAAAAGAATGTAAAACAATACCTATAAATGTCAGACCTGACGCCTCTTTCATAGTTTCTGATAGGCAGAGGAAGAGAATTTAACAACTTGATCTTTTAAATTTACCCGATCTTATAATTAGGCTAAGACAATAAATACCTATGGGAAACCATTAATTTGTAAGCCACCACCTAATATCAATCTATCTATTCTAGCCTATCTGTACAGGGTAGGCCTATACGCTTTAACACGCCTCTCCTCCTCGCAATCCTTCTCACCAATTTACCTTCTCTCCTCCATAGATTTCACCCCTCAACAATTTCTTCCAATTTCCTTTCTAAAGGTTAATTTCTATCAACAACACTTCCTTATGGTCTGCTGAGTGAGGAAACTTCTGTCACATTAAAGGTGTCTGGTGTCAGTTCAAGTTTCAACAGAATAGATGCTCACCAGAACGTCAGCCAGGCAAGCCATCCTCCAACCCCCCCCCCCCCCCCTTCCTGTGGTGTCCATCCGCAACAGTGGCCTCCCAGTAAACAGCTTAAACTCACGGTCCCAGGAGGGGATCGATCTGCTGCCATGCAAATGCTAGGCAAACACGTTACAGCTGTACAGTTGTTACCAATCTTTTTATAATGAAAAATGAGAGCTTAGTTGATAGAGAAAAACTTCATGAAAAGATATTAAAAAATTATTAGTAATAAATGATCGATTCTCATCATCACAACAGCGCAATCGTTGTGGCTATGAATGATCAGAAATTATCAAATCTGTAACTCAAGTTTCCATGAGTTACTCAATTTTGGGAAATCAAACAAAATTCAATTGAAACTAGATTTCAGTTATATCTGAACCCTGATAAACAGATATTGTTATATAGTACCAACAATGCTTAATGCATAAGTTGACCTACATAAACTATACGTACTACATCTCAACTGCATCAGTTCTGGTTTAACTTATCATTAACTCATAAGTTACTTACGAAATTTAACCAGAATATGTGGATTCTAAATTGCGAAATAACTTTGCAAAAGAAAACTGATTGGGTAATATAACCACCAAACACCAATGTGGAAAACTCTTAAATCTCATATACTTCAAAGCCGTAAGTGGGGACCTTGATCTTGAAAATAAATAAAAGTATAATATTTTCAGAGGAAATAATCCTCAGTCTACTAAACTTCATGAGCACCAGGAAAAATAAATATTTGAAATGACCTATGGATCCTTAAAATACACGTCTGACCTTGAAAAACAGAAATTAAGAAAATAATCACCAACCTCTACAGGTAGGGCCACACCGGACAAGGGAATCATGAATGTACGGGCACAACTTGGGCACCAGAGCAACGACAAAGCCATGCATGGGCTCATCTGAAAAACCACCCTCAAACCCATCACACATAGCACTCGAAGCTTTTCTTCCAAGCAAATGTGTCATTATCTCAGGGAAAATTGTGTTGTCTTGGGGGAAGATACTGGGAAATGGCAAAGACTCGCCGCGTCAGGTTAGGCTGAGCCCCAAGGTATGTTCCTATCCATTAACCAAGTTCTATAAAGCAAAATAAAACTAAAATATTGACTTTTAAACTAATCTATAACCCTAAAAAAAGGTCAAAGTATAAAAAAAGATGTGGAAAAATAATCCTAAACCTCAGGGTCTGAGTCTAAGTAATTTCATTAAAATTCAAAGGAAAATTAAATGTGTACTGTAGTACCTGGGTTTACGAGCATTGAATCGGTCTACGAGTAAATATTTTGCACTATATGGCAATTTTTGTATGAAATCAGCCTTATGGTACCTGTATGCCACTCACAGCGTTACCGCCATGTTCATGTGATTTTCCCACCAACTTCATGTTACTTTAAAATGGCAAAAACAGTCATCTTTAGATGGGTTCCTTGTCAAACTGGACCTAAGAGTAAATAAAAAGATAACCAAGCATCCATGAAGAGCAAATTAAGTGACTCCATTAGCAATAGTGAATGTCACTCCAGAGAACGAACTCATGATATTTTACTAGAAGTTAAGGAGGAAGATTCTCCTTCCAAGCCATTTCCAACTCTCCCGAAAGGCAAAATGGGAGTTAATTTGTCAATTACAGTACTCTATTTCTATTTTTCATTGTGAAGTATTAATTATCATTCATTTCTGATGTTTATAAATTGTACAATATTCATCATTACAAAACCTTTAAAAAGGACTGTAAATCTGTATTCATAGATTTGGAGGACACATTATGTAAATTTCTTCTATTTCTTATGAGAAAAATATGTTTTAGAATATGAGCATCTAGGATTGCGAGCACACTCCCAGAACGAATTAAACTCGTAAACTGAGGTACTACTCCACCACTAAAATGACATATGACCATTTTGAAGTGACGGACAAAGTAAAAATATCTCGACAGCACCTTCACCATTTTCTAAAGACCAGTTAGCTATAATGAATATATTTATTTCATAAAAAAATAGAAGGTCTTTAAATTTTGACCTTTAGATTCACCTGGGATCAAAGTCATAAACACGTGGGAATAAAGTAGAGAAACGACAAGGTACCTAAGCTACCGGTTTCATCCGAATCATAGAAAAAGGAAAGAAGACTAGAAGATTAAATAATACCAAAAAATACAGAATTTCATGCCGTAATCAAATAGTAAGGAACATTCTGGTGATTCCTGAAGGTTATCAGCATCAAGTCAAAAGACTTTCATCTGATAAAAATTTAAAAGTTCTTAAAAATATCATGAAATTGTTTGAAACAATATGCAATTACTAGAAATTTAGCAGTAACTGAGATGGTATCATCAGCAACATTAAAAATAATGAGTGATGAATGACCACATCTAGCATTACTGCTCATGGCGAAACTATAACTTGATTGCAATAACTAGAATTGAACAGTTTCTACGACCGTATTCCCATACCACATCAAAGCTCTCAAGCATGAATCTTTAGACCACATCTAATGTGCCGAGTAGTTGCCATGGGTTGTCCAGATCCTATTTCGGCAGATCTACCTCATTCCACCACAAGATATAACAGCTCAAGGTAAAGTTGGAGTTCCTACCTTGACATATTTGGAATGGAAAACAAACACAACTGGTTAATCCTCATTTTATGCATAAATCAATGACTGTATAGCATCTTAGAAAAGGAAGAAATAAAAATTATACTTGAAATTATGTTAGTTATGCATTACACATTTCAATAAACATCAAAAATATGTATTTTTCACCTAAGGAAAAAATTCCATAAAAAGTAAAAGTTATGATTAATGTAGGCCTACCACTGATAAACTATTCATTAAACTGCAAGCGGCTCCAGGTTTCCAAGGGCACTGGGCCTTGGCAGTATTGCGTTACTAGGTTATTTTTCCTTATTTCCTTTCCTCACTGGGCTATTTTCCCTGTTGGGGCCCCTGGGCTTATAGCATTCTGCTTTCCCAACTAGGGTTGTGGCTTAGCAATTAATAACAATGATGTGTTAAGACTAAGATGGATAATGCCACTGCATCCCAAGTTAGGTGAAGCCAGTAAGTGAGGTTTCAATATTGACTGGTACTTGTACATGGGTAAAGATTCAACTCCCTGGCTAGGTGAAAAGTGATGGCCTACTGATGTGTCCACAGGGGCAGTGATTTTGTTGTTGCAGGAAATAGTGGGGTTAGAAAAATAAAAATGCATTTATTCCAATGTTCCTCTGACCGGCATTATTAGAATCCATGTAGGCCTACTGTATTTTATATTTGGCAAATTTAAAGTTTATACCAGGGATGGATTTGAAACAATAAAATAAAATATCTCAAACTTATCTCATTCATTTCTATCAGGAATGAGTAGTTTCAGAGATACAGGACCCCTTTGGAGAATAAGATAAGGTCCCACAATGGGAAATTGTGATTTTAAGGAATGGAAAAACAAAGGAATTAAATAAAAGGATGCTATCTACCTAACCTAATCTAGTGTACTGGGTCTTTCCTCACTTACTAACCAGAGGGGGTGCAAACCTGTGACCACATTTTCCCTATCCAGATAGGGTACACTCGGGCACACTATTCTATTTTATTTCTCTTCCTCTTGTTTTGTTAAAAGTTTTTATAGGTTATATAGGAAATATCTATTTCGATGTTGTTACTGTTCTTAAAACATTTTATTTTTTCTTGCTTCCTTTCCTCAATGGGCTATTTTCCCTGTTGGAGGTCCTGGGTTTAGAGCATCCTGCTTTTCCAACCAGGGTTGTAGCCTTGCAAATAATAACAATAATAAAAAAACACATCATGTAACTTTGAAAACTTTCTATAACCTAAAATACACTCTGGCTATGCCTATTACTATTACCTTCTTCAGAATAAAAAAATTGCAGATGGCAATTCACCTTCATGTGGTGCATATTCCTTCTCTACATAAGGAACCACAATATTCCATGCCAATTAACTGTAAAATGTACAGATGCAGACAGCCGAACTAAATACAAATCATATGCCCACATTAAACAAATCTCCACTGTCAACTGCAGCTGTTTTTCTGGAATTACAATAAAATTCCTGAAATGCAATAGGTTGAAGCATAAAACAAAAGACCTAATCAGTTTATAGCATTATCCCAGTTCCCAAAATTCAGTATGGAAAAACAATATGAGGTATAATTTTTCTAAAAACAATGCATCGCTAAAAACTAGAATCCAATCGGTAGTATCACCGTGTAATACCGTATATATCTCTTTAGAACCAAGAAAAATATCTATCAAACATTAGATATTGGCAAGTACTTCCCTAATTGTAAATTTCCAATAGGTATTATCATTTACCGTATTATTTTTTTTATTTGGACGATCAAAAAACATTAAAGGAAAAAATACAATTTCTTCCCGCTTTTGATACTATAATAATACTTTACAATCAAGCTTCCGCCCACCCCTACCCTTCCTGCGTGGATGCAGCCTACGTTAGGTTAGGACGTTTCTCAATGGTTTCAAGGATATTTGACCGAATCTCTAAGCCTGAAAGTTCTTTAACATTCTTAATATTTCTCCACCATAAATACTAAATTCATAAATTTGGTTCCGTAGACAGCAGAATGTTTGGGTACGTGCTAAATTTAGTCCTATAGTAGGCCTATATCTTATCTACATACAATTTATATTTGCCTATGAACATGATTGAAAAGTGCTATAAATATATTATGAAGTGAATAACCAAAAGAAAATCACACAAACAAACATAGTATCATGTAACAAAATTCAGTCACAGTCATGACTTCCAACATAACCAAAAGTAAACAAATGTCTGGAGCTTGATTTGCCCATACCTAGGCCTATGCTACTGTACCTCAATCTACGAAAAGAAGGGTAATTATTTCACTTACCTTAAATGAAACACTGGTAAAACACTGATCCCCGACATTCTGTATATGTTGATACTCAAAACCATTTATATTCTTTGTATCCCTTCTGTTAAAGACGTTGATATATACAGGCATTGAATGGCTTGGTTTTTACCTCGTGACCAAGTTTGGCCATAAAGACCAGGCAATTTATCAGCAGCCCTAGTGTACATATTTTCCGAAATACGCAAGCGATATTCAGCACTATCAAGGAAACGACGATTATAAATTGAATTTTTAACACACTACAAAATAACACTTCCACGCGTTAATATAACGACTACGACAAGCACAACTTAGTTAATACCGAGATTCCGTGAATGATGATGAAAGTTAGCATTTAACAATAGCAACAGATAGGCTCTGTTCGTTTTTAAAGAAAGGATATATTCGTTGATTAATTATAATTTACATGAAATAAATTTTATTTTCGATATTCATGTAATATATATAATTTTATTAGACTAATAAAATGTATAGTATATTCTTTAAGATACAAAAATGGTGTTATTTTTTCTGAGTTCTAATACGTAGAGCAACGAACCATTCCAGCTTACCGGTAACATGCGTTTATGATAGGTTGTGTTCGTTTTCAAAGGAGAGGAATATTCGTGGTTAATTTATATCTTATATTTTATAGTTTTATTATTTTTAATGTTTAGATATTAATAATTTTCAATACAACGTGGAAAATTTATATGAAATCATTTAAAATATATCAAATTAGCGGTCTAATTTCAGGGTTCTGACAAGTAAATCAACTTAAGCAACGGACTATTTCAACATAAATTGAACACAAAAGTGCTCTGTGCGTATTTCAAATTTTGACATTTCATTCATTATAGTTCATAAGAACGCAATTCGTTATTAAATAATACAGTTGGTATTCACTGTGCGAAAATGTAAGTTCATCTTCAATAAATATTAATAACTCAAAACTGCAGTTAAATTGAATTGTTAGTAGGCTCGTACCTCGCGAAGTTCTTCCTAGTTAATACTACCTTTCTGTGATTTTTTAATTATGTGTGATTCAGGGTTATCGTATACTTCTAGATCTACTTCTGATTACTTATTTACTTTACAGAACGTGTTTACGTTTGTAAATATCCACTAATTCCCCTACTCGAGTGGTTTTCTGTAAATGTTTTAAGTCGTGCAGCTCTAGTGTTTCCCTCGGTTTCATAATTGAAATTTTATAAATTTAATTTACGATGTCTTACGTTAGTGACGTGAAACGTGGAAGAAAACACAAGAAAGGGAACTTTATCCCAAAATGGGTAAATCCAAAATGTCATGCAGCCTACCCAACGATACAGGTAAGCAGAACGATCGTTTGGAATGTTTAGTAGGCCTACATAATATCAACTAGTTTACCGGGTCTTTCAAATCTAACAAAATATTTTAGTGCATTGACCGGTGAATTAATTTCTACTGGGTGATAACTTAACCTCTCATAACCCTATATAGTATAGCCAACGGTAATGGGTAGATAACATGGTAAATATTTACCCGTGCACCGGAACTAGTAAACAAATAACAGTCTACCCTTACTGACCTAACCTAACACACTGTTTGTACTCATCTGGGGTATACCTCTTACCCCCTTTTATTGTCAATTTGTTCTCATCATTTATTTATTTCCTTATTTCATTTCGTCACTGGGCTATTTTTTCCTATTGATAACCGCGGGCCATCCGGGTAACTGAGCAGTCACGTGACTTCCCGCACGTGGCGCATTGAAAACAAACCACACTTTAACATGGTGCTGCATGAACGGTTGTCTGTTAAAGCTAAATTATTCGCCATTATGCCTTCATCATGTGTTATTTTCAACTGCAAGAATCACAATATGATGCAAGGAAAGATGTTGCATTTTTACAAGTTCCCCAGTCGTAGCAGAAGCCCGGATAGGAGGGATAAGTGGCTTGCAGCATGCCAGCAAATGAATCCAAATGGACTCAAATGGTCCCCACTAAAGAGTCGGGTTATTTGTAGTGAACACTTTATCTCAGGTATTTATGAAATTTAACATATTTTAATAAAATTTAACATTCTGGTGGTTGGTGTTCCAACAGTATGTCTATTGGTGTTCATTATGAATTTATATTAAATTGCCAAAATACAGGTAAACCCAACATGACTGAGAAAGAACACCCAGACTACATTCCATGCATACTGCCTTTCAAGAAAGACAGCTATGCCAAAGCCAAACGACAACTTGAGAGGTATGAGCGAAATGACAAGAGAAGGCGATTGCTTTATGAGGCCAGCAGTAATACACCTCACACTTGTGTGCTGTAAACAGTTCAAAATAATTATTGTTTATCATCATTTTTAACTTGCAAGTGTCGCTATAAGTTAGAACAGTTGTATTTTATATCTTATTACTCACCTGAAGCATTTAACTTTATATTGTAACGTGATTTAGCAGCTCCATCCAAAGAATTAACGTAATCGTAAGCCATTGCTCTGGTTTGTTTTCACTTCGCTTGATTCCCGCGCTAGCGGTTACGTCATCGATGACGTCAGCCCGCGGTTATGAATTGGAGCCCTTGGGCTTATAGCATCTTACTTTCCCAACTAGGGTTGTAGCTTGGCTAGTAATAATAATAGAACCCTGTGTTTTTAATTATCGAACATTAAGTAGGCCTACATATGAAATGTTATCGTTTAAATCTATACTATAACTGTTATAGTGGTTGCTAGATATTTTCATTATTAGGAGAAATAAAACTGGGTAAATAGCAAGAGTACACAGTAATCTAAGCTTTCGTACCTAGCTTAACCTTGTTTGCTGGGTGCTACTTAACGTTGTTTTTTTTTAATTTTGCTCTCAACCCATTTTTTATATTGGATTTTGTTATGAACCAAGTATTTGTGGCATATATAAAGGTAATTGCTAAGTTTTAAAGACATAATTGTATACACTAGATAAAACATTTATTGTCTGTTTATCTTATTCTCAGGCATTATGATAATATGACAGAATCTTTCCGAAAGTAGTTAGGTTGCAGGGATGTTGGTAGGATGCAAAAATGACTTTTTGGTTTGTTTATGCATTTTACAACTTTATTACTCCCTCCTCACCATATTACTCCCTCCTCACCATATTACTCCCTCCTCACCATATTACTCCCTCCTCACCACATCCACCCAGCTATTCCACTGTCTGGGGTTAGACTTCTCTTGCTTGAGGGTACACTCGGGCACCCTATTCTATCTTATTTTCCTTCCTCTTGTTTTGTTGAAGTTTTTATAGTTTATATAGTAAATATTTATTTTAATGTTACTACTGCGCTTAAAATACTTAATTTTTCCTTGTTTCCTTTCCTCACTGGGCTATTTTCCCCGTTGGGGCCCCTGGGCTTATAGCATTAGGCTTTTCCAACTAGAGTTGTAGCTTAGCAAGTAATAATAATAATAATATTCCACTGACATCCCACACTTCTCCTCCCCATCACTGACATGTTCTTAGCTCTCTTGATTGGTTCTACCTCCTTTCTTCTCATTATGTGGCCATAGTATCTCAGACGAATTTCCCTAGCCTTCTCCTTTACATTACATATAAGCCTTCCACACATTCTTCTTATATATTTTTTTTGCACATATCACTGAGCTATTCTAGCGAGCTTTTTAAGTCCATATTCATATTCTTTTCATAATTTATGTTTAACCAATGAAGAAAGATTTTTCAAATGCTGTTGATAATTCGACATTATCAATAATATGATTATATTTTGCCTGGTTGATGGTGTTACTTTTGTATAAAATGAGCTTTATTTACTCTACATGAGACCACCAGGTTAATCTGATAACTGTATAACAGAACATCAGGTGTCATTTTAAAGATATTTTAACATACTGTAAACCAGGGTGGTAAAAAACAAAAAAACAAATTTTTTTTATTTTTGTTTAAACCATGGAATATGGTTTTTCTGGTTTATTTAGTTAAATTGATTCCTGTGCTAGTCATTATAAAACTTAGGTATTTAAATG
This sequence comes from Palaemon carinicauda, assembly GCF_036898095.1. Classification (NCBI taxonomy): domain Eukaryota; kingdom Metazoa; phylum Arthropoda; class Malacostraca; order Decapoda; family Palaemonidae; genus Palaemon; species Palaemon carinicauda. The sequence continues at coordinate 8,609,604 of NC_090755.1, forward strand.
ATATTCACACAAATCTGTGTGATTATATTTTTCATATACTACTATTATCTATACATTTTAACTTTGCTCAATGGAGCCATTTCAAGTGCGAGTGTTGAGAGAATCTTCTTGGAGTTTGGCTTAGTACAAGCTTAAACTGAGAAACAAACTGGGTATAGAGAAGGCTCAGAATTTTTTTTTTTTTTCTTTACTCAGAGTTTTGAGCAAAGACTACAATTTTAATGAGGGAGACAACACCTTCTCAGTTCTGTAGTCTTTAGGTTTTCAATTTAGATTAAGTTATCAATCACCAAATGGTATTAGTTTTTGTAAATTATTTTTATTTGATATCAGTCACCGAAGGGAATTTAATTTTGTGATTTTTTTATCGATTTAATATCAATCACTAAATGGTCTTCATTTTTTTTACATTTTTTTTTTAATTGATACAGTCACCAATTGGTATTTATTTGTTTAAATTTTTGTTTATTTGACTAACATTCAACTTTGTTTATACACCGTACCTCTTTTGCTTTGAAAAATAAAATTTTTTACCAATATTTTAACCTAAACATCTGAAGTTTACTACTAGTATTAATATAATCAGTTTCTCCTTATGCCATGTGTGGTTTTGTAACTCAAATATGTTGTAAGATATGACTATGAATGTACTAGTAGGTTAAACATTGTGTTAAGTACCAAAAACTAAATATCACAGTATCTCAAAGAAGTTGCGGGAGGAAGCATGAAGACCACACACAAAAAAAAAAGAAAAAAAAAAATGTGTTTAAAATCAATGCTTCTCCATTCATCATCATTTACTTTAAGCTTTAGTCTTCAGCCATGTAGGCTTGGGTCGTCCAACTATTCTGGTGTTGTAAATAAGTTACATATTTTTTTGAAAAATGATCGATTATTGTAATATCTATGTATTGTAAGAATGTCATATTTTCTTTGTTGGTATACTGTACGGGTTTTGATCATGGGTGCATAGAGAATAAGTTATTTCAGATATTAATAGCTTTTTATATCATTGGGATGAATTTGGCCTTTAATTCCATCATAATTGTTTAGTTAAATTGAAAACCCCTTATATATCCAACACCAACGAGGGACAGTAGTGTGAAATCAGTCATTCAGAATATAAATGTTAATTTCAGAGGGTACCAGGTGCAGGGATATCCAGGGTGATCAAAACCTTTTCCTTTCGGCTGGTTAATAAATGGTATCCTAGGTTAGGTAGAGGAGCATCTCTGTAATTCTCGCTACAGTTCATATCAGACTTCACCAGATTGGGTTAGGCTGGAGGATTTCAAGAAAGTAGTGGGACTACTGTAATTCTTTTCCTCCTCCCAACATAAGCTGCCATCTTAAATGGTGGGTTTAGCTTAATTCCCTCCCCTTTTTTCAGTTCTTTTCATTCCATACTGTTTTTCCTCATTATTTTTAGGCATAGGGTCAATTAATAGGTTTTTCAATTAAACATTATTGCAATTGCCATAACTAATGCCATATATACTGTATTAGACATCTTAAGAAAATCTAATACTATACAGTACAGTAGTCAACCTCTGCATCACGTGAGTTTATGCTTCGCTCGTGATTTCGCTAGATTGAGGCACAGAGTACCGTATAACCTATTAGATAGAAAATAAAATAATCAGAAAAATACTCTCACAGTGGGCCGCATTATGCGAGTTTGTGCTTTGCGATTTTGCTAGATTGAGGCACAGAAAATCATTTAACCTATTAGATAGAAAATTAGATAATCGTGAAAATACTTTCACAGTGGGACAATTTCAAGTATTGCACATTGCTAGCTTCACGTCACTTCCCTTTCCGCACCCATCTCGCTCTGACTTGTCACCAGAGTTGCCATTTCATCGCCTTTTGCATTAGATTTGGCACATTTCTGGAGAATTTAGTGCGTTTTTACAATCTGACAGTTTTGCTATTTTACGCCCTCATGAAATATAATGCTTTACCTGCTGATAGTATATACAGTAATATGATAAACTGGTTGCCTTTCAGTCTTTCTTCCCAACTTGACTTCTTGAAACAATTTCAGCTTTATCATTATTATATCTTGAAAAATGATTTAGAGCTTTTCGGAGGTTAAAGTAACGTGTATTCAACGTTAGAAATGGCAACCCTTCTTGTCAGTCTTGCCTCCTCTCTCCTGGCGTGTGTATCTCCCGCTTTGGCCCTTTTTGAGCAGAATTATGTTTTTATGTAAAAAAGTGATGTACTGTATTTGTATATCGTCGTCGTCGTCGGCGCCCACTCGTGTCCGAGTATTGGGTTCTGTCGTTAGCCATTAGCCTCCTATCTGTGGGGTGGGTGCTTATGCCTGATGCGGCTGTTAAGTCCTAGTCTGTGGTGGAAGAGTCGCGGACAGTGTTCACAAGGGAGGGTAGGTGGTGGGCGGGGCTGTTCTAATCGCTCTCTCCTCCTTCTCCTCCTAGCCTCCTCATTTTGTCTCCTCCTCTCCTCAAAGTCCACGGTGCCATGGTGTACTGTACTCCTCCAGGTTTTCCTGTCCCTGGCTGTTTCTTCCAATGAGGAAGGATCGATGTCAGTTAGAGCCAGGGTGCGCTTTAGTTGATCTTTATAGCGCATTTTCGGGGCTCCTCGTGGTCTGGTGCCCTGGGTCAGTTCTCCGTAGAATATTTTCTTTGGGAGCCTAGATGGATCCATCCTATGCACGTGTCCTATCCAGCGGAGGCGGTGGTGGATGATGGTGGCCTCCACGCTGGACAGCGAGGCACGTTCTAAGACTTCAATGTTGGTGGTGTGGCTCTCCCAGGGGATTTTCAAGATCTGCCTCAGTTTCATTTGTTGGAAGCGTTCTAGGTTTTTAAGATCGTTACTATATAGCGTCCATGTTTCACATGCATACAGGAGCGTGTAGATGACTACTGCCCTGAATACCATTATTTTGATGGTCATTGTCAGTGCGTGGTTGTTAAATACGCGGCGGTTGAGTCGGCCAAAGGCGGAGTGGGCTGCCCTGATCCTGTTCTCCACGTCCTTTTTGCTTGTGGGAGCTGATGTTAGGATGCTCCCTAGGTAGGAGAACTGGTCTACCTGTTCTAACGGTTGGTCATTCACTGTGGTATTGAAGTTGGGGAGCATCAGTCCTGGTGGATGTTGGACGAGGGTCTTGGTTTTGTCTGAGTTGACTTGCATCCCAAAACGTTCGTAGGCAGAGTTATATGCATCAGCTAACGACTGCAGGTCCTCTGCCGTCTGACCTGGGGTGGCATTGTCGTCAGCATACTGCAGTTCTCGCACTGCACACAAGGTGGTCTTGGTTCTGGCGCGGAGTCTAGCGAGGTTGAAAGCGCCTCCATCCATGCGGAAACGTAGGTCGACTGAGGGTGTGTCTGGGGGAATCTTGTTGAGCATTGCTGCGGTGTATAGCGAGAAACACGTCGGGGCCAGAACACAGCCCTGCTTTAGGCCGCCGTTGGTGGGGAATGGGTCTGAAAGAGAGTTCTGGTGGCAGACTCTCCCAACCATTCCGTCATGGAGGGCACGCACCAGCTTGACAAAATCGGATGGGCAGCCATATCTTTTGAGGACAGCCCACATGGCAGGTCGAGGTACTTTGTCGAAGGCCTTTTTCAAATCCCAGAAGATGAACATTATGGGCTGTTGTTGTTCGAGGCTCTTCTCTTGTAGTTGTCGCGCACAGAAGATCATGTCTATGGTCCCGCGGGAAGGTCGAAAGCCGCACTGGGACTCTGGCAGGACGTCTTCTGCGAGAATAAGGAGGCGGTCAAGGAGAATCCGAGCGAAAATCTTACTCGCGATGCTTAGTAGTGATATTCCCCGGTAGTTGTTACAGTTCTCCCTGTCTCCTTTCTTGGAGATGGTAGTGATGTTTGCATCGCGGAAGTCACTGGGGGGGGGGTCTTGGTCTCCCATATTTTCAGTATAAGGAGCATCAAACGGTTCCTCAAGCCGGGGCCACCGTGAGTGAGGAGCTCCAACGGGATGTTGTCTGGCCCTGGGGCTTTGCCGGGCTTCATGCGCTGCAGGGCCTTGTTGAAGTCATGGATGGAGGGTGATAGTGCCATCCAGTGACGGACGGGATGCTGCGGGGTCATTCGCAGGAGATCGTCTGGGGTGTCTGCTTGGTCATTGAGGAGGTTCTCAAAGTGAGACCTCCACCTGGCCAGGATGCCCTCGCTGTCGGTGATGGTCGTGGCCCCATCCGCGTCCTTCAGGCTGCCCACTGATGACCGTGTGGGACCAAATATTTCTTTTGTTGCTGCATAGAAGCTGCGCAGGTCACGTTGGTCAGCGAAACTCTGTATTTCTGCAGCTTTTCTTTGCCACCAGGTGTTCTGGGCTTCACGGATACCTCTTTGGCAACCAGCTTCAGCCACCTTGTGAGCACATTTGTTAGCTGCTGTTGGTTGGTTTTCCAAAGTCAGGCGTGCTTGTCGTTTGGTTTCAATGATAAGAGAGATGGTAGCATCATTCTCATCAAACCAATCCTGCCGTTTCTTGGTGGTGAAGCCTAGTGTTTCCTCCGCGGCACGGGCCATGGCGTTTCTGAGGGTGGTCCAGTGGTGCTCGACAGTGGCCTGACCCACAGGGTCTGCGAGGTATTGTTCGCAGGCCTCCTTGTAGTTCTGTGCCACCTGTGGGTTGCGGAGCTTACTACAATTAAAGCGTTGGTGTGGTACGCTGTCAGGTGCCCTTCTGGGTGGTCGTAGGGTCGTCACGGAGAGTCGGGAGATGAGGAGTCTGTGGTCCGTTCAGCAGTCGTCCGCTCCGGGCATGGATCGGGTGATGCGGACGTCTCCTCGGTCTCTGGCTCTGGTCATTATATACAGGTAGTACATAATGTACTGTATACCTGGACATTGTTTATATACAGTATAAGGGGTAATAAACGGATTTTGAGCGAAGCGAAAAATCTATTTTTGGGTGAGATAGCCATGGCGTCCTGATGGAAGGTTCCTTTTTGGTAGCTTCCTTGGGTAAATAACTACTAAGATATTCCCAGAGAATTTAACCACAGGTTATCACAGAATTCTAACTTCTGAAGCGAGTATCCTAAAGGTTTCCCTTTAAGACATCGTATATCAACAGGGGACGCATGTATTAACGCGCCACATAGCTATCTACACCCCGAACAGAGTTAATGCTTCGGTGTGTAAGGGCTGAGAATAGCTAGGAGCCGTTCCATAGCTAATCTCATTCGTGGCTACTACTGATACTCGAGACGTAAACAAACGGGCGCCATTGCTTAAATGACGTCACGTCCGTCTTTAGCCTGAAGCCAGTTGCTTGCCCATCACCATGATACAGCAGAGCAGGGTGGGACCTAAAAACTGGACGAAGTAGCAGGGAGGGTCCATCAGGACGCCATGGCTATCTCACCCAAAAATAGATTTTTCGCTTCGCTCAAAATCCGTTTTTTGGGCTCAAGCCATGGCGTCCTGATGGAAGAATACCAGAGCATCAATGTATCGTGGTAGATTTTCCCCTATTAGTAAGTGCCAAGGCATTGACAAATTAGCATAGTAATCTTGGTAAAGAACCGTAGGGAAGAAGCATCCTGCCCCCCTTGGCAGTGAAGTTCCCACGGGCCATGCCGACGTCAAAGTGGTATTGAAGGGCTATTCATCCTGATAGAAGAACTTGGAGACGAAGCCGAATGTTTGGTATTCGTATAGGAACATTCTGAAAAGCAGACCAGTGGTGGTTGGGCACTGTGTGCTGAGAAGGGTGATTCATCTCCAGGGTATGAAGAGTAAGTATTCGTATTGGAACATTACATAATCAGAGTGAATATAAATTAAGAGTTAGTATCTTAATTTCTCCATAACCATAAGGAAAAAGGGGATAATAAAACTATGACATGCATGTATTTCATAGTAAGTAGGAGCTGATTGAGACGCACAGGTAATAAAATAGAAATTTTATTTCACAAATGCAGAAATTAAATGAATTGCAGCAATAAGTAAAGTTCATTTACAGTAATTATAATGTACATAGTAATAAAGACTTGCTCTTGAATCTGAAAAGGAATTTCAAGTTTATTAGTAGGCACTCGTTCTCGAGGAGCGTAAGTCTTTGATTAAAAACACATCATGCTCAGGGCATGCGGCACTTGTGTGACAACTATGACATTTCACCTGGGATAAGAACAGTTATAAAAGCACTAAGTGTTTTCGACATCACTATGTATCGCTCGAGGGTCAACATAGGCACCCGAAGAGTTAGAGTCCCAAGTAACTCACTGTTCTATGCAGAGTTAGGTGCAGGTTTCATAACACTACCTGCGGCTACCACAAAATGTTTGACTTCGTGCACTTGTTTCGCATAATGTTTAAAGAAAACGCGCGAGGACTTCCAGCCTGTGAAGTTTTTAAGGCTTTCAAAGTCCATACTCTGAAAGAAATTCAGAGATGATGCAACTTTCCTAGGATCATGACCGGCGGGTGTACTGTCAGGATCCGCTCTGCGAATGAAGTAGGTGATTTTCGCTCTTAATTGTTTCAGTGACAGGTCGCTGCCCGATGTTTCTCCTTTGAAGAGTTGGCCTCCACCAAAGTTCGAAGTTCTGCGAAGATAGACCTTGAGGCTCTCTACTGGGCATAGAGAGACATCTTCCTTCAGGGGGCATATTCTCCAGGGGCCCCATCTTTTGGTGGGTAATTCATTTTTGGCGAGAAACGTCGGATCAGGGGAGAGGGTAACGTCTCCTGTATCGGTAAACAGGATGTGTGCTTCCTCTCTTGATAATGCCACTATTTCGCTGACTCGAGCTCCCGAAGCAAGAGCAAAGAGAAATATAACTTTCTGAGTCAGATCCTTGAGAGGGCATGAATCATTATCCAAGTTGGAGGCGAAATGGAGCACCTTGTCTAATGACCAGGAGATCGGTTTCGGTGGGGGTGCTGGGCGTAGGCGAGCACATGCTTTTGGTAGTTTGTTGAAGATGTCGCTGGACAGATCAATTTGGAAAGCATATAGAATTGGTCTGGTCAAGGCCGATTTGCAGGTTGAAATCGTATTGGCTGCTAATCCCTGTCCATGAAGGTGAATAAAGAAGGACATGCAGAAATCAATTGTGATTTTAGGATTTTTTGTCTTGACGAAGGAGACCCATTTCCTCCAGGATGATTCGTATTGCCGTCTTGTGGATTCGGTCTTGTATTCCTCTAGGAAGTCCAGACTTTTCTTCGAGATCCCAAACCTCTTCTTTGCGGCTAGGGAGAGAAAATCATGAGATGAAGGTCCTTGATTTTCGATGATGAAGCGAAGACAGTCGACTTCTGTACTTGTTGGGAGAGAACTGGGCCCGGGAGAGGGATCAGCTTGGGCTGCAGCTCCAGGACCAGGGGGTACCAGTTGCTCCGGGGCCACTTGGGAGCCACTAGGGCCGCTGTCCCTTTGAAGGTTCTCAGTTTGGAGAGGACTTTCAGCAGAAGGTTGGTGGGAGGGAACAGGTAGATCTTGGACCATCTGTTCCAGTCCAGTGACATGGCATCCACTGCTTCTGCCTTGGGGTCCTCGTACGGGGCCACATACCGAGGAAGTTGATTGTTGTCGCTCGTTGCGAAGAGATCTATCTGAAGTTCTGGGACTTGGTGAGAGATGAAGGAGAACGATCTTGCGTCTAGAGACCATTCCGACTCTATCGGGTTTGTTCGAGATAGAGCATCCGCTGTCACGTTGCGGAATCCTTGTAGGTGAACTGCAGACAGGTGCCACTTCTTCTTCTCTGCCAGACGGAAGATTGGGAGAAGCACCTGATTTATCTGGGGCGATCTTGAGCCTTGGCGATTGAGACAACGAACTACCACCGAGTTGTCTAGGGTTAGACGAATGTGGATCGAGGGAGGCGGGGATAATTTCTTCAGAGTTAGAAGGACCGCCATGGCCTCCAAGATGTTTATGTGGAACGTCTTGAACAGGGAAGACCAGGTGCCTTGAGCCTGTTTTTGGTGGGAGTGACCTCCCCAACCCTCCAGCGAAGCGTCCGTGTGGATGTTGAGTGATGGAGGAGGGTGTTGAAGAGGAATGGACCTTTTCAGGGCCTTTGCTTCCGACCACGGCTTGAGGAGAAGTCGAAGTCTGTTTGGAAGCCGTCTCTTGAGGTCTCTTCGAGCGATGGATGCAGAACGTCTCCAGACTCCCGCGGCATCCTTTAGCTGTGCACGAAGCACTGGGTTTGTTACTGAGGCGAACTGTAGAGAGCCTAGAACTCGTTCCTGCTGGCGTCTTGAAATTCGTTTGGATTTCAGTAGTCGCTTGACAGACCCTGCTATTTCCTTCCTTTTCTTCTGGGGGATGGAAAGGCGGTGTGACTGAAGGTTCCATTGGATTCCTAACCACTGGAACTTCTGAGCTGGAGAGAGGCGAGATTTCTTCTCGTTGATCTTGAATCCCAGGTGTTCTAGGTACTGGGTGACTTTGTTGCAAGATTTTACACAATCTTCGGGCGATGGAGCCCAGACTAGCCAGTCGTCGAGGTAGGCCATCACCTGGACGTTTCGGAGGCGGAGCTGTTGTACTATGGCGTCCGCCAGCTTTGTGAAGATCCGAGGGGCCACATTGAGGCCGAAGGGCATGGCCCGGAAGGCGTAGCTTTTCCTTTGGAGTCGAAATCCTAGGTAGGAGGAAGCGTGATGGTTCATTGGAACGTGCCAGTAGGCATCCGCCAGGTCTATGGAGACCGTGTAGGAACCTCGAGGCAGAAGGGTCCTTATCTGTTGAAGAGTCAGCATCTTGAACTTGTCGTTCGCTATGAACTTGTTGAGGGGGGATAAGTCCAGAATGACTCTGAGTTTGTCGGAGTCTTTCTTGGGGACACAAAACAGTCTCCCTTGGAACCTGGTGGACTTTACCTTCCTTATCACCTTCTTGTTCAAGAGATCTAGGACATATTCTTCCAGAAGGGGGGTTGATTGTTGGAAGAATTGCTGGAAGGTTGGGGGTGGTTGAGTCCAACTCCAGCCTAGACCCTTCTTGACGATGCTGTGTGCCCAGGGATCGAAGGTCCAACGATCCTGGAATTGGCGGAGTCTTCCTCCCACCGGAAGCACTTCATTGCTTCTGGTGTCCCGAGGGCTTGCTGCCTCGGCCGCTAGCTCCCTTTCCTCCTCTGCCTCTGGAGGGACGGCGAGACGCGTCTCTGCTTGCACCTCTGTTTGAGCCTCTACCTTTGGGACGAAAGGTAGTTGTCTGTTGCTCGAAAGCAGGGGTGAAGACCGGTGACTGTGACAACACCGGTTGGGTGACCAATTGAAAGGTCTGTTGTGGCTGAGCTGCCACTTGGGAGGTAGCGGGTCCCGGAAACTGACGTCTTGGTTGTCGTTGCTGGGGTTTCTGTTTTGAGGATTTCCTCTTAGGTTTAGGTCCGTCGTCCTGAGAGGGTTTCCTCTTTCTTGACATGCCCCACTTGTGGAGAAGGTTCCTATTCTCCGTGGCGGCTTTGTCGGTGATTTCCTTCACAAGGTCAGAAGGAAAGAGGTGTTTGCCCCAGATGTTGGAGGAAATCAGCCTCCGGGGTTCGTGTTTCACAGTGGCACCTGCGAACACGAATTCACGACAGGCTCTCCGAGCCTTCATGAAGTGGTACAAGTCCTTTATCACGGTTGTCATGTGGGATTTGGAAAGTACCATGTAGTGGTCTGGTACTCTGGTGTCACAGGCCATAATTTCGAGTTGGACTTGGTGAGACATGGATGCTGCGAGCCTCTCCTTCGTATCTTGTTCCCGACCAAGGAGGTGATCGTTGAGCTTAGGGAGGTCTTCGTTAAACTGACGTCCGGCGACGTCAGGATCTAGCTTTCCCACGACGAACGTATGCTGGATATCCTTCCAGTGTCGAGCGTCAGGGGGAGTGACTATGGAGAAGGGTCTGCACTCCTCCAGTGCAGGGCAGGCTTTTCCCTCTTCCACAGCTTTAAGGCACGCAGTGAAGGCCTTTTCCAAGAATGGAAGTACCGCATTTTCAGGTGCGACATAAGTAGGGTGCTTCTTGCTCAGGGCCGGAAGCTTAGAGCAGGTAAAATCCCTACTCTTGAATGTGTTGGCTAGCATAGCCTGGGCCTTCGCGAGATCGAACACTATCTCTTCCTTCGGTTCGGTCTCTTCTTTAGAGGCAGGTTCAGAACGAAGTCGGACGTAACAGTCCGGGTAGGCCTCGAAGTTTGGGAAGAACTCCACGTCTTCCAAAGGGACCGTGCCGATCTTGTCGCTGATAAAGATCCTGCCGGTCGCGATAACCATATGCTCAGCCTACCTCCATGGGTTGGCATGTGAGCAAGCGGGGAGATCCTTAACCGAAATCCTCTTCGGTTCTCTGGATCCCATCATGGACCTGATGAACTCCTGATTCTCCTTTAACCTGTCGTCCATGACGGCTCTAATCAACCGAATCATTTCTTGAGTGGATGAAGAGGGATCCGGGGTCGTGGAGGTAGACGGGATAGATACTTCCGTCGGTGTAGGAGTAGGAGCAGAGATGGAAGGAGGAGCGACCTCTTGCTCCGACTCGGCGTATTCCACCTGGTCTTCGTCATCTTCAGCTCCTTGAGCCATAAGGGTCTTCTCCGTGTCTTCCGAGACATCCGACATATGTTCGTCATCTTCGGAATCCAGGCGGCACTCGTGCATGGACTGGGGCATGACAACATCAGGTTCCACTGTAATTTGGACAGTGGGAATCACATCCTTGGGTACCACTGAATCAGGGGAGGCCTTAGGGAACAGGAGTGACCTCATTTCTTCAGTGGCCAGGTACGGTCCGGTGGCATTCTTCTGGAAGCCACGCACCCACTTGCATAGCTTCTCCCGAGAAGCGTCCCTGACCTCCGCTGAGGGAGGGTTATGGAAGGCATCAACTAGTTGAGCCTGGCAGACCGTACAATTCAGTGGGTCCCAGAATTTCAGATCCCTTTCTTGTTAGCACAAGGGGCGTGAGTCCTGCAAGCCGTATGCCCGTAGAAGTGCGGGCGTTTCACAGCGCAGAAGTCGAAGTCACACTTCATCTGCTCCTCCTGTGGAAGAAAGAGAAAATGAGTATGGGGGGAGTCATAAGAATGGTTCTTAAGCTAAGTTAAGATTAATCATTAATTTTAACTTAAAGAAAGGGTGTGATGCATAGAGATTGAAGTAGTAAAGAAAACATACTCCATGCATCTCGCCCGGCTGGCTACCGCAAGCTTTATCCCTGGATAATCCGAGATGGCCGAAGGCACAGGATAGTATTCCTTGAAATTCCACAGGGCAATGGAATTCCATGGAAAAAACCAAGGATAAGTTTGGGACTGAGATCACTCAGTCCCAAATTAGGGGGCTAACAGGTCCCTTAGGGTAACTGCTTCCGGCAACCAGCCGCGCTAAGATGCACGCAGCATGCTGGAATTTTGAAGAATGCAAAGAGACAGCATGATTACTAATAGAACAGTACCAAGGCACTGATCTAAAGAGTGTAAACAGGCTATCTGTTTGCAGTGTAGGGCTATCAGTATACAAGTGATAGCTAGGAGAAGGGGGTGCAAGTATTCTTGACGCCTCCGGGAGGTTCCGGCAGACCTCCGGCACGCCGGAGGCCGCTCCAGCAGAGTTTCTGGCATTAGGACAGACAAAATGTAAGTCAAGAGTAAAACCAGGGTGGCGGCCGCCGGCACAACGGCGGCACGCCGGCAGAGGAGCGGCGGCTCCGGCAGTCGGAGGATGCCGGATTGGTGACTGGGACAAGGATGGTTATAGCTGAACCAGGTTGCCGGCAGTGGATGCCGGCACTCCGGTGGCCGACCGGCAGGCGGACGGCGAAGTTAGGAGGAAGGAGGAGAGCCGTCGGCGGGAGCCGGCGGCGGTCGACAGTCCCCCGGCAAGCGGGGGGGCTGGCGGCATGAGGGTAGGGGAGAGTCACCAAGGTAGGAGGCGGGTATCGCCGACAGTGGAGGCGGCAAGGGACTGGCACCCGGATAGTGAGAGAGACAGGGGGAGGGATGTAAGAAGTCCAGTCATGGACTCCCAGACATCCCCCCCTGAGAGGGTGTACCCATGATAGAGGCGGGCTCTATCACCCAGGAGCAGGGGTCACAGAGGACCGGGAGCTAGGGTAGCCCAAGGGAGGGCTAGGGGACACCCAAGAGGGGAGAGATCTCCACATGCAGAACACAACCAGTGGCTAACCCCATAGGACACTATGAAGGGTATATGTACCAGAGCGGACTGCACAAGGAAGCTCAAGGTAGCTCTATCACTCCACCCTAAGGAGGAGTTGTAGGACAGGGGACAGATGGGTATAGACTAACCTAAGTATAGGCTAGGCTATGCAAGAGATAGGTGGGGAGGGGAGAAGAGAAGAGTCTTCCAAGGAAGGGGTTCTGTACCAGAGCGGCCACTAGGGAAAGGGAGGACACTCCCTAACCTAAGATAAGGCAGCCAGGCTGAAACGGTGCATGGGTACAGTTTCAGCAGGGGACAGAGTAACCTTCCAAAACCTAACCTAGAACAGGGCTGAGAGCCCCGAACTAGGAAAGATAGAAGACATATCGCTATCGCAGGACAGTCATAGACTATTCCTAGCCATAGAGGAAGGGCTAGCCTATCCTCACTCTCGGACGCAACCCTAAGGGGGGTTCATTCCCTTAGGGAGGACTGAGAGGCGATGAATACTCCATTAGACACTTGATCCCTCTACTTAGAAAGGGAATCAAGGCTAATCAGAGGGAATGCCAAGGCAGGGGATGAAGGAAGCATATAGGGGTCCTACAAGTAGGTTAGGTTAGGAAGGGACACTAACTAACCTATCCCCTATATGGTCCCTGAAGGCGAAAAACACTTGCATCACGGTCGAAAGTATTGTAAAATAATGCCACTATCTTCATAACTTAGCCTAGGATCACTAATAAAATCATGCATGAACACTTATATACAGGCGCTCTGGCCTGGGGGCTATAGTAGCCGACTGGTATGAGGTCAATCGATGACCGATAAAAAGCGTCGAAACACGATATAAAAGTTCCTAGCTATGAAGACTAAATAAACTAATGTAATCGATTAGTAAATAAGGCCGGAAGCGTTGTTGTGGCTAACTAAATAAGGCATGCATAACAACAACGACGCCATAAAATGGCGGGTCCGGTAGAGGCACAGCTCTGCCACAAAACAGCAATTATCTCGGAAAGTAATATTTACTTTACGGTCAGAGCTTAACTAAACAATACTGGAACCTTGTACTCAACTTTCCAGAAGAAGGCGAGGCTGAAGGTAGCGACATTACGTAGATGCAAAGCGATAATTAAAGCACAGGGAAAATCCGTCTAAGTAGGGCGAGCTACTGAACAAAGGATCAAGACGGACGTGACGTCATTTAAGCAATGGCGCCCGTTTGTTTACGTCTCGAGTATCAGTAGTAGCCACGAATGAGATTAGCTATGGAACGGCTCCTAGCTATTCTCAGCCCTTACACACCGAAGCATTAACTCTGTTCGGGGTGTAGATAGCTATGTGGCGCGTTAATACATGCGTCCCCTGTTGATATACGATGTCTTAAAGGGAAACCTTTAGGATACTTGCTCCAGAAGTTAGAATTCTGTGATAACCTGTGGTTAAATTCTCTGGGAATATCTTAGTAGTTATTTACCCAAGGAAGCTACCAAAAAGGAACCTTCCATCAGGACGCCATGGCTTGAGCCCAAAAAACAGAAGATACTGTATGTGATTTCCTACAGTACTGCACAAGAGACAATGCTGACACGTCAGGAGTTGCATCATGCTTCAAGACTGCGTAGAACTGCGCACAAAAATGGTTAGTGGCTGTTGTATAGAATATGTATAGTTAATTAATCTTAAATTGTATACTGTATGTATTGTACAGTACTGAATTACAATAATGTATTGTTCTTTGTAAATATAGGCTACATGTGCGGTGAGTCAAGCCATCAAAACGAAAACAGCAAACACCTATAGTACAGTTAAACTTTACTGTAGTGATATCACTGTACATATATTACAGTAATATACCCTACTGTATCAGCGAGTGTTATACAGCATTACTAGATAGGAACAACAGCATTTTGTTGTTATACTTCAAGTTTATAATGACTACTACTTGGTAAAATTATAGTTCTGGTCAGGACAACAACTATTGTACATAGGGTTACCTACTGTATTGTAGCCTTATCATGTCCCGTACGTAGTTTACAAGTGTGCACATGTACTGTAAACTTACCGATTTATTTACAAACTATTTATACTGTGATAGAAATTAAGTAAAAATAATATTAGGCAGTAATTTAGTATATTAATTATCCAAGCGTAGGCAACGGGCAGGGAGTTGTTGGGTTAGGTTAAGAGTTATCCCAGCCTAGGGCACCAAAGATACCCGAATTCCTGCTTTTTGCGCCTGTCTCCGTTACCTAACCCTCACTAAGATTGGGTGCTAACTGTACAGTACTCTAAAATCAGTTTAAAAATACTTGCCTAATGGAAAGATGCTTTTTTCATAAATGAAGAAAATATACAGTTCTTTTACTCAGTCCACTATTTCAGACACTTCCCTTGTAGTTATGAATCAGTTAATTAAACAATATTGCTATGGAACACATTTTTTGCCCCTGTTAATTTTCCTGTTTATTGTACAAAGCATTATCCCCATATTTTGCAGAATATTTCCTGGCAAATTGGTTTGGCCTAGAGAAGTGTGATTTAGTTGCCTGATAGCTACCTACCCTAGTATCCTCTTAGTAATCAAGGTAATAAATTGCTTCTCATTTAGCTATAACTATTTAGGCCTAAGAAAATTTTGTTTTTACTTTAAATAAGATGTAGTTCTCCTTATTGAAGCATTACTGGTGTAATAAACGTCTTCATCAACCATGTTAATTTGCCTGGTTCCTTTATGAAGTTCTTTAAGATCTCCAAGGGACGTTTACTATCATGCCAGAATTTTTTCATTGATTTCTGCCTTAGACTTGAATGTATCTTTTGCTGATTGCCCGAGTATCTTCCTAATATTTTAGTTAGGTAATAATTTGTAAATAATTTTTTTATTACTAATTTGGCTAACCTATTTTTTGTATTATGAAAAGTTTTACCTTAGGTTATATTTTTATTAAAATTTTGACTCTTATATTGCTGTATGTGTTAGCGTAGGTTAGGCGGGTGGGTCCAGGGTCAGCGAAAATTAAATTTGGTTGGAGTAGATTATGACATGTTCGTTTTAGGGTCTTTGCCACCTTTCTGTGTTTCACATGTCTTTGCAAAAGCATTACTAATACAAACCGGAGCTAATTATTTTATCAGCTTGTTTGTGTTTAGTTTATGCATACTGTATCTGCCCGTAGGGTACAATGTTTCAGTGATTGTTATTAAACAGTAATGAAAGAACTTTAAAATTATGAAAATACCTGCAGGTGGCATACATATATCAACAGTACTTAATTTTTTTTACAAACATCACAAAAATGGAATGGATTAGTAGTGAATTAGAGTGAACGTGGTGCACAAAGCCTCATGATCAGGTTGGACACTTCACCTTAGATTAGGTTAGGTTATGATGTGACAGATTACCATTTCATTTTTGCAATACTTAGTTGATTCTATAAAACTCAAATTTATCCTATTTCAGTCGTAGATTTCTGCCGCTGACTTTACAGAAGGTAGGATACTTCACCCTTTAATGGTTAAAGATCTTGTACAGGCTTTTATTTTTTATCAACTTTACAAGTTTAATGAACGTGAACAGTGACATACATCGTACCACAATTTGAGCACTCATAAGCTACTGTATTTAAGCATCCAATCAGAGCAATCTAGTGTTTGTACCTCACAAAGTGAATAGATTTACAGTACTCTTTATTGCTGTTTTTGTTCTCTACACTATCACTACCATTAATTTTACTAAGTTTCTGAAAACTTCAGATAGTATAGCTGAAGGATTTTGTTTCATGATGATATGTTTGAAATTAGTGTGGTGTTAGAGGAAATAGGTGAAAATAGTTCGATCATGTGGGCCAAGTCCTTTTTGGGGTTCTTGCCTAGCTTACGGGAAACCGTGCTATGCCCATAAGGGCTTTATTCCCTGGTCTCCTGGAAAACATGTGGTCATTATTTTGACCCGCATGACGGACATTTATAGTACATTATCGATGGTTTAAATGGAAATAATAGTTACTTGTTGGTATGCTAATATGTCTTCTAGTCCTTTTTTCATTATGACAATGGAGTTTATTAGACAGAAATTACCATTGTAAGTTTTTGTCATTCTAGTGGCGTTTTCAGTAATTTATAAGACAGCAGTGACAGAATGCTGTAAGACAGGTAACAGAAGTATTGATAGGGAAAGAAGAGGGGAAGTCTAGAAAAATAGTAATGGTATGAGTCTCAAATGATTGTTATGAAACAAATATGATATGTAAGAACTCTAGAAATAAAGGAAATGTATATAGGTGGCATACACGTACCTAGTTGATTTTTTTCTTACAAACATAGCAATTGGAGTGCATCGCTAGTATGGTTCAGTACGATTGCCCCACCTTATGGGGGATAGAAGTTCTAGCGTTGTTGATGAATAAGATCTCTTCATGCTATCAAATATACAATAAGCATATACATATGTGTGTGAAATATATTAAATTTATTATACAGTTTTCATAATTTTAAATCATGATTGTTGGTGATGGTCTGGGCAGGCAGGATCATAAATTGTATACCTGCCATTATTGATGTCCTTGTTTTTGGGTAGATTTAGGGTAAATGGGGTGAAAATAGTCTAAAAATGCCTCTGGTTTGGTGCTTTATCCTAGTATAGGTTAGGTTATGATGTACCTATATTATTACCATTTTATGTTTGCAATACATCTCCATTTTATTATTATGTTTATTTGACATTTATATCATGAAATGTAAGATATTTAAGCCTTAGATTTGTTTTTGGATATGAGTTATTTTATTTAACATGCATAAACATGTCCACTTTGTATTCACAATGATCACGCCACCTAATTTCTATGAGAGGCAGTATGAAGTATGATGAAGATATATTGAATATACAGAAATGTAAATTGTTACTGATTTTAAAAGGGAAGAGAGAAGCATATTACGTATAGATGGGAAATTAACTCGTTTGATATTGAGGTGACATGCCGGAAGGATGTCGTAACGTCACAATTGTTTCACATTTATGAATGTAATAGCATAAGAAATCAGGGAAAGGATACTGTGTTGCTCTAAAGTTTTGATTAAGAAATTGGGTTGTGAATCGATCATGGAATGGTTGATGTTTGTGGGTGATGCTCTAATGATTTAATTTACTTAGCACAAAAAGCAGAAACTTTTGAAAATATTTAAAGATACAGTATTTGATTAAGGAAATATTTGAGTAAATGTGAGCAGTTACAAAAATGAAGAAGGAGCAGTGCATGTTAATATGGTTGGTTAAAAAATGGAATATTGTTTTAAGGCCTTTTGGAATTAATGTAATGAATGAAAGTAGGTATAGGTCTTTGGGAGAAGATCAGTCACTCAGGTCAAATAGAGAAGGTAGCAGGTTACATGCAAAGGATTGGAAAGCCAAGACATCTTATATGAAAGGATTGTTAATCAAACTCTTCTGCATGTAAGTAAAGTATGCTTGAATGTGAATGAGAAAAAATTTGAAACGGTTAAAGAAACCATCTTTCTTATAGAATATTACTGGGTATATTAAGATATGTGAAAGAGGTAAGTTTTGATGAAAGGATGAATCAGTGTGTTTTGCAATAGTACTGACATGTGGCAAGAATTGAAGACTGGTGGCTGGTAAGGTGGGAGCGATCGAAGATCTACTAACATGAACGATTATCATCATCATAATTTCCTACGCCAGTTGATGCAAAGGGCCTCGTTTAGATTTCACCAGTCGTCTCTATCTTGAGCTTTTAATTCAATACTTCTCCATTCATCATCTCCCACTTCACGCTTCATAGTCCTCAGCCATGTAGGCTTGGGTCTTCCAACTCTTCTTGTACCTTGTGGAGTCCAGCTGAATGTTTCTTGAACTAATCTCTCTTGGGGAGTGCGAAGAGCGTTCCCAAACCATCTCCATCTACCCCTCACCATGATCTCATCCACATATGGCACTCGAGTCATCTCTCTTATAGTTTCATTTCTAATGGAGATATATAATGTATTTACCTCCGGCAAGAAGGTTTTCTTTTTGTTTGTTTGTTTGTCACTAGCATTACTCAAAAGGTTACAACTGAATTTTGATGAAATTTTCAGGATAGGTCAGAAATGAGCAAACAGGAGTGAATAGATTTTGGAAGTAATCTGGAGACAGGATTTTACTATTATATAGTAGATTATTCTCGATCAATATATGAAAGAGGGTACGCTTGGACCGTAGACTTGAGTAAAATGTTGACAATCTTCATTGGCGGAGGTCTGAAATCTCTAATTGCCCTTTGTGATTGTTGTCACTATTTGCTTTGTGATTTTGGAAATGATTCTTGCTTCAGTAATACAGTATAATATCGTTGTTATTCTTATGGAGTGACTAGAAGGGAATCTTACATATCAGCCATTATTATTATTATTATTATTATTATTATTATTATTATTATTATTATTATTGTTATTATTATCATCATTATTATTATCATCATCATCATCATTATTATTACTAAGCTAAAATCGTAATTGGATCCTGTAAATCCAAGGGCTCCAACAGAGTGGATTAGCCCATTGAGGAAAGGAAACCAGGAAATAAATAAACTAAAAGAGAAGTAACCATCAATTAGAATCAGACATTTTAAGAACAGTAACGACATTAAAATAGATCTTTCATATATAAACTATAAACTACACACGAGCAGGAAATCCTTAACCCACAAGAGTTGGACTCTCAGTATTAGGGAACTCAATAACATATTTGTTAAAGTCCGAGTTGTAGAGTCTAATCTCAACTCAAGAGTAGTTTTATTGCACCATTTATACCATATCTATTATTTTTAACTAATAATGGTGTTCATTTATTTTGTAGGTAAGTGTAATGGAGATGTTGACCTTTGCACGCACTTCTAGGCCGGACAACGTAAGAGTGAGTACTGTTTAGAATTACTTGTACAAAATGTATTTTTATATTGCCATATATATATATATATATATATATATATATATATATATATATATATATATGAATGTATATGTTGTATATTTTGTTATGTGTGACGACTATTTAATCATCTTAATAATTTATTTATATATGTATATATAATTTTGTCTGTATCTATCCATTTATCTATCTATCCATCTATCTATCTTTATATATGTATATACAATATATATACTAGTATATATTATATTATACATATATAGCTTACTCATATATTCGTGCGCATATATATTTACAGTATAATTTGGGATCTGTATATAGACAATGTGGCGATCACAGCAATTTGGAATTCTGTTTGAATTAAACACACACACACACACACACGCACGCACATACACACGCGTGCACGCACACACACGTGTGCACGCACGCACGCACACACATACACACATATATATGTATATATATGTGTGTGTGTATGTGTATCTATGTAATACGTATAATATATATATATATATATATATATATATATATATATATGTGTGTGTGTGTGTGTGTGTGTATTCGAGTTTGTATTTATTTAAAGTTATCATATTTGGTACTACTGAAGACTTTGTTCAATAATGCTAAATAAAATCTACTGTATCTTTGTACTGAGAAAATAGTTGTGTCGAGTAATATCAGAGCACAGCTATCCCAAAGTCTATGTAGATCTTGAGCTATTCTAGACATCGTTAATTAAAAACAAGCCGTATCTGGAAGATTAAAAATCTTTCTTTATTTCGTAGGAAAATGTGGTAGGAAAGCACACAAAAGACTACAGGGAAATACTTAGGGAAAGGAAGAAAAGGTTAAGGAATGGAAAAGTAATAGAACACTATAACATTTGTTGATATTGTCAAATCTGTTACATTTTGTTAGGAAAAATAAAGTCATTCATTTACAATAGGGCCTATACACACACACACACACACACATATATATATATATATATATATATATATATATATATATATATTGATTGATTGAAAGTTTTCTGGCATCCTGACATCTAAGGTCTATATATATATATATATATATATATATATATATATATATATATATATATATATATATATATATATACTGTATATAATTCGTAATTTCTTTCTTTCTCGATACTTGTGATAATTATTTATTATGATGAAGGTGACTTGGTGCGAGTTAGCACGAGAGAGAGAGAGAGAGAGAGAGAGAGAGAGAGAGAGAGAGAGAGAGAGAGAGAGAGAGAGAGAGAGAGAGAGAGAGAGTGCGTGTGGGATCTATGGAAAGCCATAGGAAGTGTGATTTGGAGACCTCCAGCCGAGATGGTAGTTCGGACTCTCTCCCTGGATGTCGTCACAAGATTTTACGAGAACCCTTTCCAGGGAAAGCCTCTCTTTTTTTTTTCATTTCTTCCTGTTTTCTTCTATTTCTTCCTATTTCTGCCGTCATTTTTTCTTCTGTTTCTGTCTATTAAGGTCCTCCCATTTGTTCTTCTATTTCTTACTGTTTTCTTCTATTTCTTTCTATTTCTGCAGTTCTCTTTTTTCTTCTATTTCTATCTGTGCCGACCTCTTTCTTTCTTCTATTTCTCCCTACTTCTCCCGTCCTTGTGTTCCTTCTGTTTCTTTCTATTTCTTTCGTTCTCCTTTTTTTAGATTTCTTTCTGTTTTCTTCCATTTCTGTCCAGTTCTGCTGTTCTCTTTTTTTCATATATTTTTTTTCTATTTCTGCTGCTCTCTTTTTTCTTCTATTTCTTCCTGTTTTCTTCTATTCCTTTCCATTTATGCAATTCTCTTTATCTTCTATTTCTTTCTATATCTGCTGCTCTTCTTTCTTCTATTTCCGTTTCTGTCGTGTTTTTCTTTTTTGTTCCTGTTTTCTTCTATTTCTTGACATCTCTGTTGTTCTCTCTTTTCTTCTATTTCTGCTGCACTTTTTTCTTCTAGTTCTATTTATGCCGTCCTCTTTTTTTTATTATATTTCTTCTTGTTTTCTTCTATTCCTGTTTTCGTCTAATTGTTTCTATTTCTGCTGTTCCTGTTTTCATCTATATCTTTCCATTTTTGCTGTTCTCATTTTTCTTCTATTTCTGTCTGTGCCGACCTCTTTTTTTCTCTTCTATTTCTTCCTGTTTTCTTCTATTCCTAACTATTTCTCCCGTCCTTTTTTTCCTTCTGTTTCTTTCTATTGTTTTCGTTCGCCTTTTTTCTTCGATTTATTCCTGTTTTCTTCTAGTTCTTTCCATTTCTGCTGTTCTCATTTCATCTATTTCTGCTGCTCTTTTTCCTTCCATTTCTTTCTATTGTTGCTGCTCTCTTTTTTCGTCATTTCTTTCTATTTCTACCGTTCTCTTTTTTTCTATTTCTTCCTCTTTTCTTCTATTCCTGTTTTCCTGTGCCGTTCCATTTCTGCTGTTCTCTTTTTTTCTTCTATTTCTTTCTATTTCTGTTTCTGGTGTCCTTTTTTTCTTCCATTTATTCCTGTTTTCTCCTATTTCTTTCCATTTCTGCTGTTCGGTTTTTTCTTCTATTTCATTCTATTTCTATTTGTCGTCCTTCTTTTTCTTCTATTTCTTCCTATTTTCTTCTATTCCTGTTTGTTCTATTTTCCATTTCTGTCGTTTTCTTTATTTTTCTATTGCTATTGCTTTTGTCCTTTTCTTATATTTCTTCTTATTTTCTTCTATTTCTTTATATATCTACTTCTTCCGGCCTCTTTTATCCAGTCTTCTTCTTCTCTCAGTGGTTTAGTATCTCTGCTGCCTCCCTTTGCTTTAGGAAAAAAATAGATGAAAAGTTAGTGAATTGAATATGGGTGGAAAAAGAAGTTAAAGTGGATAATTGACATTGCTGATAAAGGAGACAGGAGCGGAATGAAAAAATATTATTTAGGTCAAATGGGTTTCTTTGTGACAAGAATCAACTTGGTATGTATTGCTAACAAACGATATTAAAGTGAAATGTTACGAATGAATTTTGTTAAACATGATTGGTTCCCCCCCCCCTCTCTCTCTCTCTCTCTCTCTCTCTCTCTCTCTCTCTCTCTCTCTCTTTCTCCTGTTACACACACACACACACACACACATACATATACATATATATATATATATATATATATATATATATATATATATATATATATATATATATATATATATATATACTGTATGTGTGTGTGTGTGTGTGTGTGTGTAGTAGGTAGTAGGTTGGCCTGACCACCAGCCGGCCGTTGACATACTACCACTAGCGAGTTATGGGGTCCTTTGACTGGCCAGACAGTACTACATAGGATCATTCTGTCTGGTTACTGTTCTTTCCCTTTACCTACACATACACTGAATAGTCTTGCTTATTCTTTACAGATTCTCCTCTGTCCTCATACACCTGACAACACTGAGATTACCAAATAATTCTTGTTCACCCAACTAGTTAACTACTGCATTGTTATAATCAGTGGCCACTTTCCTCTTGGTAAGGGAAGAAGGGGCTCTTAAGCTATGATAAGCAGCTCTTCTAGGAGAAGGTCACTCCAAAATCAAACCATTGTTCTCTAATCATGGGTAGTGCCATAGCCTCTGTACCATGGTCTTTCACTGTCTTGGGTTAGAGTTATCTTGCTTGAGGGTACATTCGGGTACACTATTCTATCTAATTTCTCTTCCTCTGGTTTTGTTAAAAGTTTTTATAGTTTATATAGGAAATGTTTATTTTAATGTTGCTACTGCTCTTAAAATATTTAATTTTTCCTTGTTTCCTTTCCTCACGGGGCTATTTTCCCTGTTCGGGCCCCAGGGCTTATAGCATCCTGCTTTTCCAACTAGGGTTGTAGCTTAGCAAGTAATAATAATATTATATACATACCTCCTTTAGGAGCTACTTTTCTGAACCTATAAAGCAGGGAAACTATAATCTCTACAGAACCTTCACAGTCATTTGATCATTATATATATACATATCCATCATACATATACCAAAGGCACTTCCCCCAATTTTGGGGGGTAGCAGACATCAACAATGAAACAAAACAAAAAGGGGACCTCTACTCTCTACGTTCCTCCAGCCTAACCAGGGACTCAGCCGAGTTTAGCTGGTACTGCTAGGGTGCCACAGCCCAACCTCCCACATTATCCACCACAGATGAAGCTTCATAATGCTGAATCCCCTACTGCTGCTACCTCCGCGGTCATCTAAGGTACAGGAGGAAGCAGCAGGGCCTACCGGAACTGCGTCACAATCGCTCGCCATTCATTCCTATTTCTAGCACGCTCTCTTGCCTCTCTCACATCTATCCTCCTATCACCCAGAGCTTTCTTCACACCATCCATCCACCCAAACCTTGGCCTTCCTCTTGTACTTCTCCCATCAACTCTTGCATTCATCACCTTCTTTAGCAGACAGCCATTTTCCATTCTCTCAACATGGCCAAACCACCTCAACACATTCATATCCATTCTAGCCGCTAACTCATTTCTTACAGCCGTTCTCACCCTCACCACTTCGTTCCTAACCCTATCTACTCGAGATACACCAGCCATACTCCTTAGACACTTCATCTCAAACACATTCAATTTCTGTCTCTCCATCACTTTCATTCCCCACAACTCCGATCCATACATCACAGTTGGTACAATCACTTTCTCATATAGAACTCTCTTTACATTCATGCCCAACCCTCTATTTTTTACTACTCCCTTAACTGTCCCCAACACTTTGCAACCTTCATTCACTCTTTGACGTACATCTGCTTCCACTCCACCATTTGCTGCAACAACAGACCCCAAGTACTTAAATTGATCCACCTCTTCAAGTAACTCTCCATTCAACATGACATTCAACCTTGCACCACCTTCCCTTCTCGTACATCTCATAACCTTACTCTTACCCACATTAACTCTCAACTTCCTTCTCTCACACACCCTTCCAAATTCTGTCACTAGTTGGTCAAGCTTCTCTTCTGTGTCTGCTACCATTACAGTATCATACGCAAACAACAACTGATTTACCTCCCATTCATGATCATTCTCGCCTACCAGTTTTAATCCTCGTCCAAGCACTCGAGCATTCACCTCTCTCACCACTCGATCAACATACAAGTTAAACAACCACGGCGACTTCACACATCCCTGTCTCAGCCCCACTCTCACCGGAAACCAATCGCTCACTTCATTTCCTATTCTAACACATGCTTTACTACCTTTGTAGAAACTTTTCACTGCTTGCAACAACCTTCCACCAACTCCATATAACCTCATCACA
>NC_090755.1:8646998-8664498 GCF_036898095.1 Palaemon carinicauda
ACTTCTACGGCTGAAAATCGTAGACATCTGAGTTAGGTTATGCTTACTCTAGACCAAAATTTAACACTAACGACTTACGAACAATCCAGCTTACGAACAGACTCTCGGTCCCTATTGTGTTCGTAAGTTGGGGTACTTCATACTGCCTCTCATAGAAATTAGGTGGCGTGATCATTGTGAATACAAAGTGGACATGTTTATACATGTTAAATAAAATAACTCATATCCAAAAACAAATCTAAGGCTTAAATATCTTACCTTTCATAATATATTTCATAATATAAATGTCAAATAAACATAATGGAGATGTATTGCAGACATAAAATGGTATTAATATAGGTACATCATAACCTAACCTATACTAGGATAAAGCACCCAACCAGAGGCATTTTTATACTGTTTTCACCCCATTTACCCTAAATCTACCCAAAAACAAGGACATCAATAATGGCAGGTATACAATTTATAATCCTGCCTGCCCAGACCATCACCAACAATCGTGATTTAAAAGTATGAATACTGTACTGTATAATAAATTTAATATATTTCACACACACATATATGTATATGCTTCTTGTATATTTGATAGCATGAAGAGGTCTTATTCATCAACAACGCTAGAGTCTGTATCCCCCATAAGGTGGGGCAATCATACTGAACTGTACTAGCGATGCACTCCAATTGCTATGTTTGTAAGAAAAAAATCAACTAGGTATGTGTATGACACCTATATACATTTCCTTATTTCTAGAGTTCTTACATATCATATTTGTTTCATAACAATCATTTGAGACTCATACCATTACTATTTTTCTAGACTTCCCCTCTTCTTTCCCTATCAATACTTCTGTCACCTGTCTTACGGCATTCTGTCACTGCTGTCTTATAAATTACTGAAAAGGCCATTCAAATGACAAAAACTTACAATTATTCTAATTTCTGTCTAATAAACTCCATTGTCATAATGAAATAAAGGACTAGCCCACATATCAACATACCAACAAGTAACTATTATTTCCATTTAAAGCATAGATAATGCACTATAAATGTCCGTCATGCGGGTCAAAATAATGAACAAATGTTTTTCAGGAGACCAGGGAATAAAGCCTTTATGAGCATTGCACGGTTTCCCGTAAGCTAGGCAAAAACCCCACACAGGACTTGGACCATATGATCGAACTATTTTCACCTATTTCCTCTAACAACACACTAATTTCAAACATATCACCATGAAACAAAATCATTCAGCTATACTAAGTGAAGTTTTCAGAAACTTAGTAAAATTAATGGCAGTGATAGTATAGAGAACAAAAAGAGCAATAAAGAGCAAATCTATTCACTTTGTGAGGTACAAACACTAGATTGCTCTAATTGGATGCTTAAATAACTTATGAGTGCTCAAATTGGGGCATGATGTACATCACTGTTCATGTTCATTAAACTTGTAAAGTTGACATAAAATAAAGCCTGTATGGGCTCCTTGACCATTTAAGGGTGAAGTATCCTACCTTCCGTAACTTCAACGACAGAAAATCTGTGACTGAAATAGGGTAATTTTGAGTTTTATAGAATGAAATAGGTATTGCAAAAATAAAATGGTAATAACAGTCACATCATACCCTGACCTAATTTAAGGTGAAGTGTACAACCTGATCATGAGGCTTTGTAAACCTTGTTCACTCTAATTCACTAATAATCCATTCCCTTTTTGTGATGTTTGTGAAAAAAAAATTAACTACCGTAGATACAAGTATGCCACCTACAGCTATTTTCGTACTTTTAAAGTTCTTTCATTACTGTTTCATAACAATCACTAGAACATTGTACCCGCCGAGCATAAATAAGCTGATAAAATAAATAGCTACTGTGTCTACCAGTAATGCCTCTGCAAAGATGTATCAAACACGAAAAGGTAGCAAAGACACTAAAAAGAACGTGTTATAACCCTCCCACATAACCTACACTAACATATACAGTAATATAAGAGTCAAAATTTTAATGGAAATATAACCTAAGGTAAAACTTTACCTAATATAAAAAAAAATGCTTAAGCCTAAATAGTAATAAAAATATAGACTTACAAATTACTACCTAACTAAAATACTAGGAGGATACTTGGGCAATCAGCAAAGATAAATTCAAGACTAAAGCAGAAATCAATGAAAAAATTCTGGCATAACAGTAAACATCCCTGGGAGTTCTTGAAGAACTTTGTAAAGGAACTAGGCAAATTAACATGGTTGATGATGACTTTCATTACATCCGTAATGCTTCAAGAAGGTGTACTACATCTTATCTAAAGTAAAAACAAAATTTGTTTTAGGCCAAAACAGTTATAACTAAATGAGAAGCAATTTATTACCTTAATTGCTAAGAGGATACTAAGGTAGGTAGGTATCCATCAGACAATAAAATCACACTTCTCTAGGCCAAACCAATTTGCCAGTAAATATTCTGCAGAATATGGTATAACACTTTGTACGCTAAACAGGAAAATTAACAGGGTCAACAAAAATGTTCTAACACAATATTGCTTCATTGACTGTCATAACTACAAGAGGAAATGTCTGAAATGGTGGACTGACTTAGAGAACTGTGAATATTATCTTCATTTATGGAACATGCATAAGTAGAAAACTGGATATTTCACTAAATATAATTCCAAAAGATTAATACAAAAATACTGTAACGAAGTATTGAAGAAATAATTAAATGCCCACCACAAAGTGGGCGCAGCCAAAGAAGGCTTAAACGAAGTAAGACAAAAGTACATGCGAAAAATACGCAGAAACGAGAGCTGCTACTGTGTGCTTACTAAAATGTAAAAAATAAAACAGCAGCTTTTCATGAGAGGCTGGTACTTTTAAACTGGTTTTACAGTACAGTCAGCCCCCACTCTGTGTGAGGGTTAGGTAACAGAGACAGGTGTAAAAAGCGAGAATTCGGGTATCTTTGGTGCCCTAAGGTGGGATAACGCTTAACTTAACCTAATAACTCACTGCCCATTGTCTACGCTCGAATAATTAACACACTGAATTACTACCTAATATTGTGTTTACTTAGTTTCTATCACAGTATAAATAGTTTGTAATTAAATTAGTAAGTGTACAGCACATGTGCACACATGTAAACTACATACTGAACATAGTAAGGATACAGTACAGTACATAAGACTACAGTACAATAGTTGTTGGCCTGACCGGAACTATAACTTTACCAAGTTATTAGTCATCATAGAATTACAGTATAACTACAAAACACTGTTATTCCTATCTAGTAATACTGAATAACAGTCACTGATACAGCGGTGCATATTACTTTAATATATGTACAGTGCTATCACTACAGTAAAGCTTAACTGTACTGTAGGTGTTTGCTATTACCGTTCGGACAACTTGACTCACGGCACACGTAGCCTATATTTTGAACAAACAATAAATTACATATTACTGTAATTCTGTACTGTACAATATGTATACAATTTAAGATTAACTAACTGTACATATTTTCTACAATGGCCACTAACCATTTTTGTATGCAGTTCTACGCAGTCTTGAAGAATGATGCAAATCCTGATGTGTTAGCGTCGTCTCTTGCGCAGTACTATAGGAAATCACATATCTACAGTTTGTTACCCCGTAAATATAAACAATGTTCAGGAGTATTACTATATGTTTTACTATATACAAATAGTGTACCGTACATCACTTTTTTTACACAAAAAATAATTCTGCTCAAACAGGGTGGAAGCGGGAGATACACACACGAGGAGAGACGAGGCAAGACCGACAAGAAGGGTTGCCATTCTGCCATTGAATACTCGTTACATAAACTTTCGAAAAGCTCTAAATCCTTTTTCAAGATATAACAATGATAAAGCTGAAATTGTTTCAATAAGTCAAGTTGGGAAGAAAGACTGAAAGGCAACCAGTTTATCATATTACTGTCTATACTATCAGCGGGAAAATTACTATATTACATGATGACGTAAAATAGCGAAACCATACCAGAGTAAATAAGCACTGAATTCTCCAGAAATGCGCCAAATCTAGAGCAAAAGGCGATCCAATGGCAACTCTGGTGAGGAATCAGATTGAGATGGGAGCAAAGGGGAAGTGTATCAATGTGCATAGGAGCACTGACTGTTTGAAATTGTCCCACTGTGTGAGTAATTCTCGCGATAATTTTCATTTTCATCTAATAGGTAATACGGTTCCGTGTCGCAATCTGGCGAAATTGTGAAACATAGACTCGCATAATGTGGAGGCTGACTGTATACTGTAATATTAGATTTTCTCAAGTTCTCAAACATTTATTGCATTAGTTACACTAATTGCAATAATGCTCAATTAAAAGATTTCTTCTTGAGACATTCTATATAAGAGTTTTGTAATTTCAACAAATTTGACCATCATTTCCACAGGTTTCTGTATGCTTGATTAACCTATTAATTGCCCCTATGTATAAAAGTAACGGGGAACAACAGTAAGGAATGAAAGGAACTGAAAAAAGGGGATGGAATTAAGACAAACCTAACATTTAAGATGGCAGCTTATGTTGGGAGGGAGGGGGGGAAGAATTATTCCTACCACTTTCTTGAAACCATCCAGCCTAACCCAAACTGGTCAAGTCTGACATGAACTGTAGGGTGAAATGCAGAGGCTTCTCTACCTAACCTAGAATATAATGTATTAACTAACCAAGAAGAAAGGGTTTTGACCACCCTGGATATCCCTGCACATGGTATAACCACTGAAATTAACATCAATATTCAGAATGACTGATCTAATACAGTCCTCCCTCGTTGGAGTTGGATATAAAGAGGGTTTTCAATTTAATCAAACAATTATCAAGGAATTAAAGGCCAAAATCATCCCAATGATATAAAAAACTATTAATAAACACATTAACATCTAAAATAACTTATTCTCTAAGCAGCCATGATCAAAACCTGTACAATATACCAACAAAAAATATGACATTCTTACAATACATGGATATTACAATAATCAATAATTTTTCAAAATATATATAACTTATTTACAACACCAGAAGAGTTGGAAGACCCAAGCCTACATGGCTGAAGACTAAAGCTTAAAGTAGATGATGATGAATGGAGAAGCATCGATTTAAAAGCTCAAGATAGAGACGACGGGCGAGGCAAACTCTAACTTAGGCCCTTTGTGTCAATGGGCGTAGGAGATAATGATTCACAAGGTTTGCCTTTTTGACAAAATGTTTTAATCATGGCTTAAATCCATGTTTTTTAGTTTTTTTTAAATTTTAATGTTTCAATCATTTTCTTTTTTTTCTTGTGGTCTTCATGCTTCCTCCCACAACTTTTTTGAGATACTGTAATATTTAGTTTTTGGTACTTAACAAATGTTTAACCTACTAGTACATTCATAGTCATATCTTAGAACATATTATTTGTGTTACAAAACCACACATGGCATAAGGAGAAACTGATTATATTAATACTAGTAGTAAACTTCAGATGTTTAGGTTAAAATATTGGTAAAAATTGTTATTTTTTAATGCAAAAGAGGTAATGTATATATACAAAATTGAATGTTAGTCAAATAAAAAAAAATTTAAACAAATAAATACCAATTGGTGACTGTATCAATTAAAAAAAATGTAAAAATAATGAAGACCATTTAGTGATTGATATTAAATCGATAAAAAAATCGCAAAATTCAATACCCTTTGGTGACTGATATAAAATAAAAATAATTTACAAAAACAAATACCATTAGGTGAATGATAACTTAATCTAAATTGAAAACCTAAAGACTACAGAACTGAGAAAGTATAGTCTGCCTCATCAAAATTGCAGTCTTTGTTCAAAACTTTGAATAAAAAAAAAAAAATTCCCTACATTCTCTATACCCAGTTTGTTTCTGAGTTTAAGAGTGTACTAAGCTAAATTCCAAGAAGATTCTCTTAACACTCGCACTTGAAGCGGCTCCATTGAGCAAAGTTAAAATGTATTGATAATGGTAGTCTCGGCTCCATTGAGCAAAGTTAAAATGTATTGATAATGGTAGTCTCGGCTCCATTGAGCAAAGTTAAAATGTATTGATAATGGTAGTCTCGGCTCCATTGAGCAAAGTTAAAATGTATTGATAATGGTAGTCTATGTCAAAATATAATCACGTAGACTTGTGTGAATATCATCTAAATACCTGAGTTTTATACTGACTAGCAGAGCAATCAATTTAATTAAATAAACCAGAAAAACCATATTCCATGATTAATAAAAAACGTTTTTTTTTAAATATTGGTTTTTACCACCCTGATTCACAGTACTGTATGTTAAAATATCTTTAAAATGACACCTGAAGTTCTGTTATACAGTTATCAGATTAACCTTGTGGTCTAGTGTACAGTAAATAAAGCTCATTTTATACAAAAGTAACACCATCAACCAGGCAAAATATAATCATATTACTGATAATGTCGAATTGTCGACAGCATTTGAAAAATCCTTCTTCATTGGTTAAACATAAATTATGAAAAAAATATGAATATGAATATGACTTAAAAAGCTTGCTAGAATAGCTCAGTGATATGTGCAAAAAAGATATAAGAAGAATGTGAAGTAGGCTTATATGTAATGTAAAGGAGAAGGCTAGGGAAGCTTGTCTGAGATACTATGGCCACATAATGAGAAGAAAGGAGGTGGAACCAATCAAGAGAGCTAAGAACATGTCAGTGATGGGGAGGAGGAGTGTGGGATGTCGGTGGAATATTATTATCATTATTACGGTATTACTTGCTAAGCTACAACCCTAGTTGGAAAAGCATGATGCTATAAGCCCAGGGGCCCCAACAGGGAAAATAGCACAGTGAGGAAAGGAAACAAGGAAAAATTAAATATTTTAAGAGCAGTAGCAACATTAAAATAAATATTTCCTATATAAACTATAAAAACTTCAACAAAACAAGAGGAAGAGAAATAAGATAGAATAGTGTGCCCGAGTGTACCCTCAAGCTAGAGAACTTTAACCTAGGACAGTGGAATAGCTGGGTGGATGGGGGTGAGGAGGGATAAATAAGATCATAAAATGCGTAAAGAGACCAAGAACAGTAATTTTTGCATCCTACTAATATCCCTGCAACCTAACTACTTCCGGAAAGATTCTGTCATATTATTATAATGCCTGAGAATAAGACAAATAAACAATAAATGTTTTATCTATAGTGTATCCTATTATGTATTTAAAACTTAGCAATTACCTTATGTATGCCACAAATACTTGGTTCATAACAAATTCCAATAAAAAAATGGGTTGAGAGCAAAATTTTAAAAAACGCCGTTAAGTAGCACCCAGCAAACAAGGTTAAGCTAGGTACGAAAGCTATTTATCCAGTTTTATTTCTCCTAATAATAAATATATTATTATTATTATTAATATTATCATTTTCATTACTATTATTATTATAATTATTATTATTATTATTATAACTTTTATTATTATTATAATTATTATTTTCATTATTATTATTATTATTATTATACTACAACAGTTACAGTATAGATATAAACGAGTACCGTTCATATGTAGGCCTACTTAATGTTGGATGATTAAAAACACAGGGTTCTATTATTATTACAATTATTATTACTATCCAAGCTACCACCCTAGTTGGAAAAGCGAGATGCTATAAGCCCAAGGGCTCCAATAGGGAAAAATAACTCAGTGAGGAACTGAAATAAGGAAATAAATAAATGTTAAGAACAAATTAACAATAAAAGGGTATGAGGTCACAGCCTAGATGAGTACAAACAGTGTGTTAGGTTAGGTTAGTATGGGTAGGTTATTATTTGTGTTTACTAGTTCCGGTACACGTGTAAATATTTACCAAGTTATCTTCCCCTTACCGTTGGCTATACTATATAGGGTTATGAGAGGTTAAGTTATCACCCAGTAGAAATTAATTCACCGGTCAATGCACTAAAATATTTTGTTAGATTTGAAAGACCCGGTAAACTAGTTGATATTATGTAGGCCTACTAAACATTCCAAACGATCGTTCTGCTTACCTGTATCGTTGGGTAGGCTGCATGACATTTTGGATTTACCCATTTTGGGATAAAGTTCCCTTTCTTGTGTTTTCTTCCACGTTTCACGTCACTAACGTAAGACATCGTAAATTAAATTTATAAAATTTCAATTATGGTTGCTATGAAACCGAGGGAAACACTAGAGCTGCACGACTTAAAACATTTACAGAAAACCACTCGAGTAGGGGAATTAGTGGATATTTACAAACGTAAACACGTTCTGTAAAGTAAATAAGTAATCAGAAGTAGATCTAGAAGTATACGATAACCCTGAATCACACATAATTAAAAAATCACAGAAAGGTAGTATTAACTAGGAAGAACTTCGCGAGGTACGAGCCTACTAACAATTCAATTTAACTGCAGTTTTGAGTTATTAATATTTATTGAAGATAAACTTACATTTTCGCACAGTGAATACCAACTGTATTATTTGATAACGAATTGCGTTCTTATGAACTATAATGAATGAAATGTCAAAATTTGAAATACGCACAGAGCACTTTTGTGTTCAATTTATGTTGAAATAGTCCGTTGCTTAAGTTGATTTACTTGTCAGAACCCTGAAATTAGAGCGTTAATTTAATATATTTTAAATAATTTCATATAAATTTTCCATATTGTATTGAAAATTATTAATATCTAAACATTAAAAATAATAAAACTATAAAATATAAGATATAAATTAACCACGAATATTCCTCTCCTTTGAAAACGAACACAACCTATCATAAATGCATGTTACCGGTAAGCTGGAATGGTTCGTTGCTCAACGTATTAGAACTCAGAAAAAATAACACCATTTTTGTATCTTAAAGAATATATTATACATTTCATTAGTCTAATACAATTATATATATTACATGAATATCGAAAACAACATTTATTTCATGTAAATTATAATCAATCAACGAATATATCCTTTCTTTAAAAACGAACAGAGCCTATCTGTTGCTGTTGCTAAATGCTAACTTACATCATCATTCTCGGAATCTCGGTACTACTAACTAAGTTGTGCTTGTCGTAGTCGTTATATTAACGCGTGGAAGTGTTATTTTGAATTGTGTTCAAAATTCAATTTATAATCGGGGTTTCTTAGATAGTGCTGAATATCGCGCGCGTATTTCGGAAAATATGTACACTAGGGCTGCTGATGAATTGCCTGGTCTTTATGGCCAATCTTGGTCACGAGGTAAAAACCAAGCCATTCAATGCCTGTATATATCAACGTCGTTAACAGAAGGGATACAAAGAATATAAATGGTTTTGAGTATCAACATATACAGAATGTCGGGGATCAGTGTTTTACCAGTGTTTCATTTAAGGTAAGTGAAATAATTACCCTTCTTTTCGTAGATCGAGGTACAGTAGCATAGGCCTAGGTATGGGCAAATCAAGCTCCAGACATTTGTTTACTTATGGTTATGTTGGAAGTCATGTGACTGAATTTTGTTACATGATACTATGTTTGTTTGTGTGATCTTCTTTTGGTTATTCACTTCATAATATATTTATAGCACTTTTCAATCATGTTCATAGGCAAATATAAATTGTATGTAGATAAGATGTAGGCCTACTATAGGACTACCTTTAGGGTTTCATTGTATATTATTACATCTCAATGTATCCTAGTATTCCAACTACTTTTTCTTATAGGAAAAATTACGCTCCCTTCGAAAATAACACTCGTTCCCGTCGCAAATGAATAGTTACAGAAATATATATATACATCTATATCCGCCGATAATGGGGGACCCCCAGTGGGAACCCGGGGTTTTGGGTGGGGTAAACATACTGGGGAACCGATATATAACCGTAATTCAGTCCTTTTCTTCTTTATACATTTCTTTCTGGTATTTATTATAACCGTAGGAAAAGACAAATCAGTATAACTGGATATATTTGGGAGGAGCCGTTTCAAAGGTTATTTCTTGTAGTAATACAATAACCAGTGCTGCCAACGCCTGATGTAGTTTAAATGTTAGCATTCCATTCCTGATGTAGATCAAATGTTAGCGATCCTTGCTAACATTAGCACCCATTTGTTCGTTCGTCCGTTCGCACCTGCTCATATATAACCCCCCTGCGCAGGAGTTTCTCTCCCAAATTACTCTTTTTATTACCGTATTATTTTCTCATTTTATATTCCCATTCAATATTATTTATCATACATTCCATTTTACCTTCCTATATTGGGTTTATTTGTTTGGTTATTTCCTTTCCCATTTGTACGTACGTTCGTTTCATCAGTTTCCGATCTGCGCATATATCCCCCCCCCTGCGCAGGAGTTTCCTCTCCCCCTTTACTCTTTTTATTACCGTATTATTTTCTCATTTTTTATTCTTATTCAATATTATTTATCATTCATTCCATTTTACCTTCCTATATTGGGTTTATTTGTTTGGTTATTTCTTTATCTCTTCCTGGTTGCACATGAATACTTACTCTGGACTAGTTTTTTTATCCAGTTAATTCTCGGTATGATCATCTCATTTTATATTCCCATTCAGTATTATTTACCGTTCATTCCATGTTACCTTCGTATATTGTTTTTATTTATTTGTGTTGGTTATTTCTTTTTCTCTCCTCTGTCTTATAAATCCTTTCTCTGGTCTAGTTTCCGTATTTAGTTCATTCATGTTTACCCTCTAGAGTTCTTTGTTTTTCCCTTAACCAATCACCACCCTAGTCCTATTCAGATATCTCCCTACCCCCCCACTTCCCTTAACCCTATTATCGGTCTTTTCACACCCTTTGTTCCATTGCCTTCCCGTTGTACCCTTTGTCCTGGTGAGGTGTTCTGCATTCTCAGGGTTTAAAGTGCCCCTAGTGCCGTTTGGTATTATCTTATAGGCAAGACATTCTCGTGTTTTATTGCAATTGTGAATCCACCATTCGTAAAACTAAGAAGAAACACCGTTGTGGTTATACCTTTACTGCCTATAAAGGTACTTTTTTGGCCAAAAGTCGTCTACCCCCATGGAAGATGATAATATGTGCCATCCACTTTTTGCATAAGCATTCGGACCATGAGACCCTCATGGATGGTATCGACATATCTTCGAAAACTAGTGTCGATTGGAGAAGTTTCTGTTCCCAGGTTACCGAATACTTCGACGTTTTCTTCATAAAGGTAAGTCATTCCTCAATAGCCATTATACATGTTTTGTGACCGGGGTACTTCTAGGCAAGGTTAGGTGGGTTTGTTAGGTTCTGTGGTCTTTCTGTACTATTTATATATTGTGTAACAGTTATATGGAAAAATTATTTAATATTCGAATGGAAATATTTATAATTTCTGCCACTAGTAATGCCATCGTGTCGTTGGTAGATCTGTGTTCCATTCGTCACCGTTGGTAGTACTGTGAATCAAAGTTAGTCATTCCCCAATGCTTATTATATGAGTTTTGTGACCGGGCTACTTCTAGGCAAGGTTAGGTGGGTTTGTTAGGTTCTGTGGCCTTTTGGTACTTTTTATTTATTGTTTGATAGTTATATGGAAATATTATTTAGTTTACGTATGGAAATATTTAGCATTTCTATCTCTAGAAATGACATCATGCCGTTGGTAACACTGTGTACCATTCGTCATCGTTGGTAGTTCTGTCAACCATTGGTAACGTTGCTAATGTTATCGTCCCCTACATCTGTTGTTTATATATTTTAACTCAGTATATATGTCAGCAGTGTTAATATTTATATGGTTCATTTGTATTGTATTTCATTGTGTGATTTCGCACAGGAAATATATGATTTCCTATAGTAGATATCGTGATTTAACTGATTTTCTCATTCATTTCATCCGTAATAACATCAACCAATTCGTCAACTTATAACTAACCGAATTGGTTGATCTGTTTGTTTGCGATTGAAATGATCATCAAAATCGGTTAAATCACGTTATTTGCTATAGGAAATCATATATTTCTTGTGCGAAATCACAGTATGGAATAATATACAAAATTACCAAATTTAGCACGTACCCAAACATTCTGCTATCTACGGAACCAAATTCATGAATTTAGTATTTATGGTGGAGAAATATTAAGAATGTTAAAGAACTTTCAGGCTGCTAAGAGATTCGGTCAAATATCCTTGAAACCACTGAGAAACGTCCTAACCTAACGTAGGCTGCATCCATGCAGGAAGGGTAGGGGTGGGCGGAAGCTTGATTTTAAAGTATTATTATAGTATCAAAAGCGGGAAGAAATTGTATTTTTTCCTTTAATGTTTTTTGATCGTCCAAATAAAGAAAATAATATGGTAAATGTTAAAACCTATTAGAAATTTACAATTAGGGAAGTACTTATAAATATCTAATGTTTGATAGATATTTTTCTTGGATCTAAAGAGATATATACGGTATTACACGGTGATACTACCGATTGGATTCTAGTTTTTAGCGATGCATTGTTTTTAGAAAAATTATACCTCATATTGTTTTTCCATACTGAATTTTGGGAACTGGGATAATGCTATAAACTGATTAGTTCTTTTGTTTTATGCTTCAAGCTATTGCATTTCAGGAATTTTATTGTAATTCCAGAAAAACAGCTGCAGTTGACAGTGGAGATTTGTTTAATGTGGGCATATGATTTGTATTTAGTTCGGCTGTCTGCATCTGTACATTTTACAGTTAAATGGCATGGAATATTGTGGTTCCTTATGTAGAGAAGGAATATGCACCACATGAAGGTGAATTGCCATCTGCAATTTTTTTTATTCTGAAGAAGGTAATAGTAATAGACATAGCCAGACTGTATTTTAGGTTATAGAAAGTTTTCAAAGTTACATGACGTATTTTTTTATTATTGTTTTATTTGCAAGGCTACAACCCTGGTTGGAAAAGCAGGATGCTCTAAACCCAGGACCTCCAACGGGGAAAATAGCCCATTGAGGAAAGGAAGCAAGAAAAAATAAAATGTTTTAAGAACAGTAACAACATCAAAATAGATATTTCCTATATAACCTATAAAAACTTTTAACAAAACAAGAGGAAGAGAAATAAAATAGAATAGTGTGCCCGAGTGTATCCTATCTGGATAGGGAAAATGTGGTCACAGGTTTGCACCTCCTCTTGTTAGTAAGTGAGGAAAGACCCAGTACACTAGATTAGGTTAGGTAGATAGCATCCTTTTATTTAATTGCTTTGTTTTTCCATTCCTTAAAATCACAATTTCCCATTGTGGTACCCTATCTTATTCTCCAAAGGGGTCCTGTATCTCTAAAACTACTCATCCCTGATAGAAATGAATGAGATAAGTTTGAGATATTTTATTTTATTGTTTCAAATCCATCCCTGGTATAAACTTTAAATTTGCCAAATATAAAACACAGTAGGCCTACATGGATTCTAATAATGTAGTTCAGAGGAACAGGTGAATACACTGGCTGCATTGGTTTCATTGGAATAAATCCATTTCTATTTTTCTAACCCCTCTATTTCCTGCAACAACAAAATCACTGCCCCTGTGGACACATCAGTAGGCCATCACTTTTCACCTAGCCAGGGAGTTGAATCTTTACCCATGTACAAGTACCAGTCAATATTGAAACCTCACTTACTGGCTTCACCTAACTTAGGATGCAGTGGCATTATTCATCTAACTCTTAACACATCATTGTTATTAATTGCTAAGCCACAACCCTAGTTGGGAAAGCAGAATGCTATAAGCCCAGGGGCCCCCCAGGGAAAATAGCCCAGTGAGGAAAGGAAGTAAGGAAAAATAACCTAGTAACGCAATACTGCCAAGGCCCAGTGCCCTTGGAAACCTGGAGCCGCTTGCAGTTTAATTAACAGTTTATCAGTGGTAGGCCTACATTAATCATAACTTATCTTACATATTTTTTATGTTAATTGAAATGTGTAATGCATAACTAACATAATTTCAAGTATAATTTTTATCTCTTCCTTTTCTAAGATGCTATACAGTCATTGATTTATGCATAAGATGAGGATTAACCAGTTGTGTTTGTTTTCCATTCCAAATATGTCAAGGTAGGAACTCCAACTTTACCTTGAGCTGTTATATCTTGTGGTGGAATAAGGTAGATCTGCCGAAATAGGATCTGGACAACCCATGGCAACTACTCGGCACATTAGATGTGGTCTAAAGATTCATGCTTGAGAGCTTTGATATGGTATGGGAATACGGTCGTAGAAACTGTTCAATTCTAGTTATTGCAATCAAGTTATAGTTTCGCCATGAGCAGTAATGCTAGATGTGGTAATTCATTACTCATTATTTTTAATGTTGCTAATAATACCATCTTAGTTGATGCTAAATTTCTAGTACACTGTAATTGCATATTGTTTCAAACAATTTCATGATATTTTTAAGAACTTTTACATTTTTATCAGATGAAAGTCTTTTGACTTGATGCTGATAACCTTCAGGAATCACCTGAATGTTCCTTACTATTTGATTACGGAATGAAATATTGTATTTCTCGTATTATTTAATCTTTTAGTCCTCTTTCCCTTTTCTATGATTCGGATGAAACCGGTAGCTTAATTACCTTGCCGTTTTTCTACTTTATTCCCAGATGTTTATGACTTTGATCCCGGGTGAATCTAAAGGTCAAAATTTAAAGACAAACTTCCATTCTTTTATAAAATAGATATATTTATTATAGCTAAGTGGTCTTAATAGAATGGCGAAGATGCTGTTTATGTGTTTTTATTTTGTCCGTTACTTCAAAATGCTCATATATCATTTTAGTTATACAGTAGTACCTCGGTTTACGAGTTTTATTTCATTCTTGGAGCGTGCTCGTAATCTTGGATACTCATATTCTAAAACATATTTTTCTCATAAGAAATAGAGGAAATTTACGCGATGTGTCCTCCAAGTGTATAAATACAGATTTATATTCCTTTTTAAAGGTTTTATAATGATAAATATTGTACAATTTATAAAATCTAACATCGGAAATGAATGAGAATGAATAATTCACAATAAAAAATACTTTAGAAATACAGTACTGTAATTGACAAATTAACTCACACTTTACCTTTGAGGAGAGTTGGATATGGCTTGGAAGGAGAATTTCCCTCCTTAACTTCTGGTAAAATATCTTGAGTTCTTTCTCTTTAAGGATATTCACGATTTCCAACGGAGTCACTTAATTTATTCTATACGGAAACTCTGTTATCTTTTTATTTACTCTTAAGTCCAGTTTGACAAGGGACCCATCTAGTGATGATGACTGCTTTTGCCTTTTTTAAATGACATGAAGATGGGGTGGAAATCACGTGACCATGACAGAAACGCTTCGTGTATGGCATACAGGCACCATGTGTCTGAATTCATACAAAAATTGTCATATAATGCAAAATATTTACTCGCAGACCACTTCAGTGCTCGTAAACTGAGGTACTACTGGACACGTTTAATATTCCTCGTAATTTTAATGAAATTACTAAGACTTAGTCTGAGGTTTGGGATTATTTTTTCCCTTCCATTTTTTATACTGTTACTTGCATACCTTATGGCTTGGCCACACCAGTACGGAAAGCGTGAAGGCTACAGGGAACAGATTTCCTCGGCAATTTGAAACTTAATGTAGCTTGCGGAGGTAGCTACACCAGATGACCAGGAAGCATTAAACCTCTGCAGTTCCTGCTGAGTGATGTAATTTGTTTTAAGATGTGGCAGTTCCCAGTGTCTATCCCCAAGACAACACAATTTTCCATCAGATAATGACATATTTGCTTGGAAGGAAAGCTTCGACTACTAAGTGTGATGGGTTTGAGGGTGGCACTTCTGGTGAGCCCATTTGTGGCTTTGTTGTTGCTCTTGTCGCCCAAGTCGTGCCCATACATTCACGATTCCCTTGTCCGGTGTGGCCTTACCTGTAGAGGTTGGTGATTATTTTCTAAAAAATTCTGTTTTTCAAGGTCAGACATGCATCTTAAAGATCCAGAGGTCATTTCAAATCTTTATTTTTCTCTGATACTCAGTAAGTTTAGCAGGCTGAGGATTATTTGCTCTGGAAATTTTTCCTTTTATGTATTTTCAAGATCAAGTCCCCATTTATGTCTTTGAAGTTTGAGATCTAAGAGTTTTTCACATTGGTGTTTGGTGGTGGTTATATTACTCAATCAGTTTTCTTTTGCCAAGTTATTGCACAATTTAGAATCCACATATTCTGGTTAAATCTCGTAAGTAACTTTTTGGGCTAATTATAAGTTAAACCAGAACTGATGCAGTTGAGATGTAGTACCTTTAGTTTATGTAGGCCCGCATTAAGCATTGTTGGGACTATATGGCAATATTTGTTAGATTTCAGATATAACTGAAATCTAGTTTCAGTTGAATTTTGTTTGAATTTTCCAAAATTGAGTAACTCATGGAAACTTGAGTTACAGATTTGATAATTAATGATCATTCATAGCCACAACGATTGCGCTGTTGTGATGATGAGAATTGATTATTTCTAACTAGTATTTTTTTAATGATTTTTCATTACCAAGTTTTTCTTTATCAACTAAACTATAATTTTTTAGTATAAAAAGATTGGTAACAACAGTACAGTTATAACGTGTTTGCCTAGCATTTGCATGGCAACAGATCGATCCCCGCCCGGGACCGTGAGTTTAAGCTGTTTACTGTGGAGGCCACTGCTGCGGATGGACACCACAGCGGGAGAGGATGGCTTGCCTGGCTTACGTTCTGTTGACCATCTATTCTGATGAAACTGGAACTGAAACCAAACACCTTTAATGTGACAGAAGTCTCCTCACTCAGCAGACCATAAAGAAGTGTTGTTGATAGAAATTAACTTTTAGAAAGGAAATTGGAAGAAATTGTTGATGGGTGAAATCTATGGAGGAGAGAAGGTAAATTGGTGAGAAGGAATGCAAGGAGGAGAGGCGTGTTAAAACGTATAGGCCTACCCTGTACAGATAGGCTAGAATAGATAGATTGATATTAGAAGGTGGTATACAAATTAATGGTTTCCCATAGGTATTTATTGTCTTAGCCTAATTATAAGGTCTGGTAAATTTAAAAGATCAAGTTGTTAAATTCTCTTCCTTTGCCTATCCGAAACTATAATATAGGCATCGGGTCAGACATTTATAGATATTGTTTTACATTTTTTTAGCTTGACCTATTTTTAGGAAGATTATAGGTCAAGAGTCATCATTTGATCTGAGTGTTTGAGTCTCTCTCTCTCTCTCTCTCTCTCTCTCTCTCTCTCTCTCTCTCTCTCTCATGTTTGATGGTGCAGTTATAGTAGCTTTGTAATTTTTTTTTTTTTTAAATTATGTTATCACTTAAATTGTATTGACAGTAACTATATTCATTGGGAAGACGGGTCTGGTTAAGAAGTAGAACGTGCTTTGAGAGAGAGAGAGAGAGAGAGAGAGAGAGAGAGAGAGAGAGAGAGAGAGAGAGCTTGATCTCTAAAGGTAACTTCATGGC
>NC_090755.1:8669498-8674309 GCF_036898095.1 Palaemon carinicauda
AGAGAAAAATGCGAAACGGGGTCAAAAGGGGTCGGTGGGGTGGGGGGGGGGGGGGCGGCTAGGGCTTGCCGTTATCGAATTCGGGGAGGGAAAAAAAGGGGAAAACGTTAGAATTGTTTTTTGTGTGTGAATGTGACGTTTGAGGTTTGGAAAGGGAAATGTCACTGAGGTCGATATGTTGTAACACGGGGCTTTGACACGTGATTGAAGGGCCGGGTGGAAATTGATTAACGATTGTATAGGGGGATGGAATTGGAATGGGATGGAATTAAATGGGGGATGGAGGAAGGGAAATGGTCTCCTGGAAACGATTGAATAAAAGGGATGGAATCACATTTGGATGAAGTGAGTTGATGAATTGATAGATTATTTGTAGAGAAATTTATCTCTTCGAAACGATTGGATGTATGTAAAGTGATGAACTTGATAGGATTTATTTCTTGTGCACTTTAGACTTTTCTTGGGGGGTCCTTTACCACGTCTCTTTTACCTCTAATTACACCTACTTTTTTGCCTTTTTAATTTGCTCCTGAATGGGCTCCATGGCCCCAGTTAAATAGGTAAATTGAGTAGATGGATATCGATCTTTTTTAGTGCACTGCCATGAAATGCACCTTTTTAAGAAAGATATCAAATATAGTTTAAAGTCCACTCATGAATGGCAGGGGCAAGGGACAGTGACATTGCCCTACCGAGTAGGACAATGCCTAGAGACTGACCATATATACATATGATCAGCGCCCAAGCCCCCTCTCCATCTAAGCTAGGATCAAGGAAGGCCAGGCAATGACTGCTAATGACTCGGCAGATAGGCTCTCCCCCCCAATCCTTAGCTCACAAGGAGGGTGAGATAGCAACGACCAAAGGAACTAACGAGTTTGAGCGAGACTCGAACCATAGTGTGGCGTTCACCAGTCAGGGACGTTACCACATCGGCCACCACAACCCTAAGTTGAAAATCAGAAAAGTGAGGGAAATGGGGAAGGGTTAGATATTGATTAGAAATATCTGTATTAGTTATTGGATATACATGAAGATATGGATTTTACTTGGGGGGAGGGGTCTTGGGGGGATGAATGATGATCATTTGCGTGGGAGGAGGGGGGAGATTAGGTGTAAGAGAAACCATATGAATATAAATAATAATTAATTTCTCTTTAGTGGTTGATTAATAAGAAGTAAATACATAGATACGGTGATACTAAACTGAAGTAATAGCTTGGATTACTTAAGATTAATAGTGTGAATTAATATAATTTAAAATTAATAGTTCGAGTTGATATAAATTAATGGGATTAAATCCAGGTTATTCTTCCAGTAAAAAGCAGTGATCTTCTCGTTTAGATAAGATACCAGACTTGGTTTGAAAACTAACTAACGATAAGATTGTCGTGTATGGAAGGTACTAAATATGATTAATTACTCTACTGCCCCGTAGGAATACTGTCACCTTACTGCCAATACACTGTGGAAACTGCTGCCTTGCAGTTTTAATTATTTAGATTTTAGTCATAAGTTAGGACCATTGCTAATAACTGATCGATGACTGCAAGGGTATGCGATCGTAAAAAACCTTCAGCCAAATTATAACCTATTAAGGATGAAATACACTGTCAATCATGATTGTACAGTAACCGTGTTTGTGCAAGTATATCCTTTGTGAATGGACATTATTGAGTGTGTGAAATAC
Organism: Palaemon carinicauda; assembly: GCF_036898095.1. Taxonomy (NCBI): domain Eukaryota; kingdom Metazoa; phylum Arthropoda; class Malacostraca; order Decapoda; family Palaemonidae; genus Palaemon; species Palaemon carinicauda. Next base: position 8,671,189 of record NC_090755.1, read on the forward strand.
ACTCCATCATGCCCACTCACAAAGGATGTGCTTGCACAAACAAGGATATAGTACTATCATGATTGACTGTGTATTTGGGCCTTTAGTGAGTGCATCAAGCAACCGACCCCTTACTGTAGGATAACGGAAGGAGAGATGAAGAAGAAATATTAGCAATTACACTGATCAATGATTACATTGATGCAGTGATAAACTCATGAGAATAAAGCAAGAAGATGAATGATTATAGTAGGTTAATATTGATAAAAATCGTCTACTTCGAAAGATATATGATATTGGTTTAAGACATGAGTAAATATAATGGCAAAATATAAAAGAATAACGGCAAAAATATAATGTAATAAGGTATAGAACTAATCAATTGTATTTTATTAGAAATTAATAGTAAAATATGACTTGAATAAATTTATATTAATGAAAGAAATAAAAAGCTTTATCAGGAAGGATTGAACTTGATTGAACACGACAATGAAAATTGACGAAGTAAATTGATTAACTAGGAACGAAATTAAAAGCATTTTGGACATCTTCATCACGAACCAATGAAGACCGGGATAGTGAGAATAGAAAGGATTAAAAAAAAAGCCATTTACCATGTAAATGAGATGGCTGATTGCTTTGGGAAAGATAATTGAGAAGTTGATGAAATTGCTTATTTCGAAGAGGGGAGAGGTTTTCTGTTCTCTCTATCTTCCTTGCTTTTCTTTTTCTATTCTTCGGGAATTGGATCATTCAGAAGGGAACGGGGGAAGAGGTGGATGATGATGTAGATGGAAGAGATTGCTTAAGATGAGTTATTTTATATAGTTTATTATTGATATAACAGGACCTTGTTATTAATCTCTCTCTCTCTCTCTCTCTCTCTCCTACTCTCTCCTCTCTCTCTCTCTCTCTCTCTCTCTCTTTCAAACCCTTGAAGGTTTTTTTGTGAGTTTTAATGAAAATAGTAATGACGAAATAACAATTAATATGTTTATTAACATCATGGTTTTTGTTGTTGTTTTGTAAATATTACTGGAATGAGGTTTATTATGTTCGTCAGGGACGTTATCTTCATTATTGGTATTTATTATCGTTAGTGGCTTTGTGATTTATGTTATTTATATATATATATATATATATATATACAGTATATATATATATATATATATATATATATATATATAGATAATAGATAGATAGATAGATATATAGATAGAGATAGATATTTAATTGTGTGTGTTTGTACAAAAAACGATGTTGCCGTAACTACAGAAAATTAATATTGCATTTTAACATAGATTTATTTCAAGGCTATACTTATTATCAAGCATATTGACACTACAGAGGTGGGAACTTCTGAGAATGCGAATATAAAGTAAAGGTGCTGCGTGTTGATTTATGCAAAGATAAATTTGCACTCCTTGGATTTTGGTATGTATTGGTTATGTACGGAAGGGAGTGCGGATGATTTCGAGAGAGATGAAATCTTTTTTGGGGAAGGGATTTTAATAGATGGTGTTTATTTTGCATTTAGATAGTGGTGACGATTTCCTTGGAGGTATATATATATATATATATATATATATATATATATATATATATATATAATATAATATAATATATATATATATTTATACATGTTTATATATACGCATATATATATGTAATATATAAACATCCATATGTTATAATATACATACATGTTTATAATATATATATATATATATATATATATATATATATATATATTATATAAATATATATCATCAGCCGTTATTAGTTCACTGCAGGACAAAAGCCTCGTACATGCCTTTCCTCTCTCGTCTGTTTATGGTCTTTCTATGCCAGTTTATACCCGCAAATTTGCTTAGTTCGTCAATCTATCGTTTTCTCTTCCTTCCTCTGCTTCTTTTGCAATCTATAGGGACCCATTCTGTTATTCTTAATGTCCATCTATTGTCTGCCATTCTCATTATGTGTCCTGCCCATGTCCATTTCTTTTTCTTATCTGGTGTTATAGAGTATCCTCTACCTTAGTTTGTGTATCCACGTTGCTCTTTTTCTGTCTCTTAGTGTTATTCACATCATCACTCTTTCCATAGCTCTTTGAGTTGTAACTAGCTTGTGTTCTGATGGTTAAGTTAATACTGGTAGGATCATCCTATTAAATACTTCTCTTTTTAGAGAAAGTGGAAATTTACTTTTCATAATATTTTGTTTACCAAAAGCTCTCCATCCCATGCTTATCCTTCCTTTTGTATGTATATATATATATATATATATATATATATATATATATATATATATATTATTATTATTTATTTATATTTATAATGTATGTGTATGTATATATACATATACACATTCATATTATGCTAGTATGTGTATTATCAATTGATTGATAAAGATGAGAGAGACAACACCCTTTGCTCCTCGGGTATCTTCCACATGCTCCTCTCCCCTTCCTCCTCCTCCTCTACCCCCACGTCTGTTCTCCCGCTTCCAGCTCTCCCCCCCTCCCCTTTTCTTCCTCCTTTTAATCCAAATTCGTCAGCTGAGCTCTGGCGAAGATGCCGGTGTCTAGAGCAAACGCAAGTGATCCCTTTGGAGCCTTTATGAGCAAATGGTCTGATGCTCCCACAAACGAATCATTAATCACCTCAGTGAAGGGGCGTTTTCCACCTGGGTTACCTTGCTCCCCTCCCCCCCTTCACATCCCTCCTTCCCGCCTAGGGTAATTGAAAGGGCATGATATGATTAGACCAGCAGTAGTGGTAGATGAAATGAAACCCGACATTTTATTTTTTTTTTTAAGGAATATCAGAGGAGGCCGCCATTTCCCAGAATTGGCATATGGAAGAAGAAATCACTGACTTGAAAATAAGATCTCGATCAAAGGCCTATTTATTTTTTATTTTTTTCCTAAGGCTGGGGCGACGCCATCTTGTTGTGGTCTGGTGTTTTGTGATCTGAGAGAGAGGTAAAGATTTTTTTCTTTTGTTTTACTATTTATTTGGAACGAATTTTCTCATATGATAATTGTCTTTTTTTAAACGCTAAAATTGTTACAGGATTTTTTATTGGTATATCATATACAAAAAGATTTTTCAGTTATGTTCACTTAAGTGAAATGTTATTT
>NC_090755.1:8682309-8707309 GCF_036898095.1 Palaemon carinicauda
GCTATGGATTTTGTTGGGGCGATATTGTTGGTGATTGATTTTTTTCTTCATGTTGGTGCTATGGATTTTGTTGGGGCGATATTGTTGGCGATTGATATTTTCTTCATTTTGGTGCTATGGATTTTGTTGGGGCGATATTGTTGGTGATTGATATTTTCTTCATGTTGGTGCTATGGATTTTGTTGGGGCGATATTGTTGGCGATTGATATTTTCTTCATTTTGGTGCTATGGATTTTGTTGGGGCGATATTGTTGGCGATTGATATTTTCTTCATTTTGGTGCTATGGATTTTGTTGGGGCGATATTGTTGGTGATTGATATTTTCTTCATGTTGGTGCTATGGATTTTGTTGGGGCGATATTGTTGGCGATTGATATTTTCTTCATGTTGGTGCTATGGATTTTGTTGGGGCGATATTGTTGGCGATTGATATTTTCTTCATGTTGGTGCTATGGATTTTGTTGGGGCGATATTGTTGGCGATTGATATTTTCTTCATGTTGGTGCTATGGATTTTGTTGGGGCGATATTGTTGGTGATTGATATTTTCTTCATGTTGGTGCTATGGATTTTGTTGGGGCGATATTGTTGGTGATTGATATTTTTTTCATGTTGGTGTTATGGATTTTGTTGGGGCGATATTGTTGGTGATTGATATTTTCTTCATGTTGGTGCTATGGATTTTGTTGGGGCGATATTGTTGGTGATTGATATTTTCTTCATGTTGGTGCTATGGATTTTGTTGGGGCGATATTGTTGGCGATTGATATTTTCTTCATGTTGGTGCTATGGATTTTGTTGGGGCGATATTGTTGGTGATTGATATTTTCTTCATGTTGGTGCTATGGATTTTGTTGGGGCGATATTGTTGGCGATTGATATTTTCTTCATGTTGGTGCTATGGATTTTGTTGGGGCGATATTGTTGGTGATTGATATTTTCTTCATGTTGGTGCTATGGATTTTGTTGGGGCGATATTGTTGGTGATTGATATTTTTTTCATGTTGGTGTTATGGATTTTGTTGGGGCGATATTGTTGGTGATTGATTTTTTTTCTTCATGTTGGTGCTATGGATTTTGTTGGGGCGATATTGTTGGTGATTGATATTTTCTTCATGTTGGTGCTATGGATTTTGTTGGGGCGATATTGTTGGTGATTGATATTTTCTTCATGTTGGTGCTATGGATTTTGTTGGGGCGATATTGTTGGCGATTGATATTTTCTTCATGTTGGTGCTATGGATTTTGTTGGGGCGATATTGTTGGTGATTGATATTTTCTTCATGTTGGTGCTATGGATTTTGTTGGGGCGATATTGTTGGCGATTGATATTTTCTTCATGTTGGTGCTATGGATTTTGTTGGGGCGATATTGTTGGCGATTGATATTTTCTTCATGTTGGTGCTATGGATTTCGTTGGGGCGATATTGTTGGCGATTGATATTTTCTTCATGTTGGTGCTATGGATTTCGTTGGGGCGATATTGTTGGCGATTGATATTTTCTTCATGTTGGTGCTATGGATTTCGTTGGGGCGATATTGTTGGCGATTGATATTTTCTTCATGTTGGTGCTATGGATTTCGTTGGGGCGATATTGTTGGCGATTGATATTTTCTTCATGTTGGTGCTATGGATTTCGTTGGGGCGATATTGTTGGCGATTGATATTTTCTTCATGTTGGTGCTATGGATTTCGTTGGGGCGATATTGTTGGCGATTGATATTTTCTTCATGTTGGTGCTATGGATTTCGTTGGGGCGATATTGTTGGCGATTGATATTTTCTTCATGTTGGTGCTATGGATTTCGTTGGGGCGATATTGTTGGCGATTGATATTTTCTTCATGTTGGTGCTATGGATTTCGTTGGGGCGATATTGTTGGCGATTGATATTTTCTTCATGTTGGTGCTATGGATTTTGTTGGGGCGATATTGTTGATGATTGATATTTTCTTCATGTTGGTGCTATGGATTTTGTTGGGGCGATATTGTTGGTGATTGATATTTTCTTCATGTTGGTGCTATGGATTTTGTTGGGGCGATATTGTTGGTGATTGATATTTTTTTCATGTTGGTGCTATGGATTTTGTCGGGGAGAAATACTGTTGGTGTTGGATTTTATTTTTCATGTTGGTGCTATGGATTTTGTTGGGGAGAAATACTGTTGGTGTTGGATTTTATTTTATGTTGGTGCTATGGATTTTTAGGGGCGTTACTGTTGGTGTTGCATCACGTTATATTGCATTGCAATTTATAACATTGGCTTAAAGATGAGCTTAGGCTTGAGACTTGCAACCTCACTCCAAAAATATGTTCTTATAAATTTGTAACAGTGTTGGAGTCATGTGTGAACGGAAATATATTCGAATAGGTCAGAGTAAAAGGAAAAAGGTGTACCAACCGTATGTCACACGATCGTACATAGTAACGACATTTCATTTTGTGTATATATTATGCTTGTATCTTCGTTCTCCCCTCGCACTAATAAGAACCTGAAATAACATGTCTGTTTTTCTCACCGTTAACTGTTAATCGGTGCGGTGTCGGTTTGAACATGAAATTGCCTGTTATGTTTTGTATGGCCGTTTTGCCTGGAGGTTTTGTATATAAAAGCGAGTGTTCTGTAATAAAGTTACTCAGTTGCTTTCATCCTGCCTTTTGAGTCACAACCTTCTCTCGGCCCGTCACAAAGGAGAGGAGGGGTGTACAGTTAAACACATGAATCCTGGGTACACCTCGCTCCGAAGAAGTACACACTCACACCACTACTTCGCGGTGAGTAACCAAACGGGTATTGTAGGGAGAGATGGCAGAGGTGGTGGGCGGGGCTAAACACGGGAACTCACCGCGCAGTAAGGTCGTGGCTGGGTGCATTTCTTCAGAGTGAGGTGTACCATAAATTCCTGTGCCCAACTGTACAAGTGGTCATGATGGTAAGTTTTTTGAGCTTTTGCATTTCTGGTCTTGTAAATGGATCGTTTATTGCATATATAGTTTCTCTCTCTCTCTCTCTCTCTCTCTCTCTCTCTCTCTCTCTCTCTCTGGGCTGGAAATTGTGCAATTTCTATGCAACGGGTCGTTCTTAGTGCATCTGAATATTTGTGCAAGTTGCAAGTAACCTTTGGGTTTCATATTTTGTACATTTAGAAAGTTAAGAATCTATTCTAGTTGAATATTGATAACTTGGAAATATCTTGGCAGTTGTTTGAAATGTCTTTTATTTTTATTCATTTGAATAACAAAAGTTAAGTATTAAAGTGTTCCTTTCAATTTTTATTATTTAAAGAACAAATTCATATTTGATATAACTTTTGTTGTTGAAAGTATGGATGCATGTTTTGTTTGAGGTTTTAACGTATAAAGCAATTTATTAGCGAATCTCATTATATTTATTTTTGATAAAATTTCTTTTAAAGGTTTTGAGTTATATTGAGTAAACAGAAACAGTCATGAATTATCACAATGGCGAATAGAAAATAGAACGAGACAGGCCTTGAATTGCACGAAGCTCCTACAGATTATGTAGAGGCGTGTCATTAGGTAAACATCTTGTCTGTAGTTTTATAGCCTGTTGGGATATCCTTTATCTTGTTTGCAAATCGTCTCTATCCAGTGTTGTTCAGCGTAGTCTTGCCAAGGGTGCTTTTAACCGTCTCATTTTAAGTCCATGTTTAGTATCGTCGATAGCACGCTATCTTCTCCTTTCCTTATCTCGATGAACGTATTGGTTTTTTTTTATCATTAATTTTTTTTTTCCTTTTTATTTTTTTTTTTTTTTTTATTTATTTATTTATTTATTTTTTTTTTTTTTTTTGTTAAAATTGATCCTTAGGTAATAAGGACGTTGATTCTTTTTAAAAGCCGAATTAATTGACACTATGATTAGTTAACCATTTGTAAGCAATATGGTTCACCAAATGTTTGTCTTGCCGACGTTATCGGTAATAATGCTCAACCAATACCTGGATAGGGTCGGTATCTGTACATCCATCAGACAGCCACACCTAACGATCTATTTTCTCTGTTTTAAGAGTCCTCTTGATTTACATACTAACCTACACCACTCTCTCTCTCTCTCTCTCTCTCTCTCTCTCTCTCTCTCTCTCTGATGCAAATTGTGGGCGCGGTACCAGTTCGCTGAATTTCTCGTTTGGGAATATTATTGCAAATTGGTCGAAGATATGATTCGAAGATGTTTTCACATTTTTACGTCCACCACCAAACGGAGTTTGAGGTGGGGTTGGCTGGGGGGAGGCTCGGAGGGGGAGGGGGGGGGCTTTGGGTTTAGGGTTCTAGGAATCATAATCTTTCTGTTGGTTCGCTTTGTCTCTCTTACTCTCTGTTTGTCTCTCCATCCATCTGTAATACATTTAGAGTATTAATTGATATTAAGGATTTTATTTTGCACTACTTCACCAATGACATTAAAAATAATGCAAATATAAGTGTCGAAACATTCTATCTTGGGAAGAGAGGGTGAGTCACCCAGATTGGACGGATTATTATTATTATTATTATTTTTATTATTATTATTATTATTATTATTATTATTATTATTATTATTATTATTATTATCATCATCATCAGAATGATAGGTGATTTCTTATAGACTTTGAAAGTATCATAGTTACTCTGGTCTTTTGCGGACATTATTAGATAGTATTAAATGTAGAAAGGTTCACGCAAACGTAAAATAATCATCATTAAAAATATACTAATTATTAGTCCTTACGAAGATTTATCATAACACTTAGTATTATAATCAATGTGTCTTGTATCTATATATATATATATATATATATATATATGTGCGTGTGTGTGTGTGTGTGTGTGTATTCCGTTCACACTGTCGTGATTGTTCAGTGACTAGGGATGAACGCTTTGTTCTTCGTTCAAATTCTATGCTTTGTTCATAGTCTCTAGCAAAAGTTACTGACATGGTTTTCTTTTATGATTAAGATCATCATCATCATCTCCTCCTACACCCATTGACGCAAAGGGCCTCGGTTAGATTTCGCCAGTCATCTCTATCTTGAGCTTTAAATTCAATACTTCTCCAATACACATTTCCTACTTCATGCTTCATAGTCCTCAGCCATGTAGGTCTGGGTCTTCCAACTCTTCTAGTGCCTTGTAGAGCCCAGTTGAAAGTTTGATGAACTAATCTCTCTTGGGGAGTGCGAAGAGCATGTCCAAACCATCTCCATCTACCCCTCACCACGATCTCATCCACATATGGCACTCGAGTAATCTCACTTATAGTTTCATTTTTAATCCTATCCTGCCAATTAACTCTTAATATTCTTTCGAGGACTTTGTTCTCAAATCTACAAAATCTATTGGAGATTATTTCATTGTAGCTCATCAAATTCCTTTGAAGACAGCCACCTTAGAAGAGCCAGCCTTCAACTGTTGTCCAAGCCTGTCTCACTCAACCAATGAAGATGAGAGTGGTGTGTCTGTTCGCATCCGAATTCAGCCCGAGGCCCGTTTTCTATCGTCCAATCTGCAAGATGGGGTAATTGAAGGCTTCTTGCTTTGACAAGGAGGCCGATGGAGCGGCGGGGCGGCCCACTTCAAAGGGCCGAAGCGATACAATTGAGATAAAGGGGAAATTATGTTTATCGAGTGATATGATTGGTTGCATGACAGCACTCAATTCAAGGATCACGTCTCGTTGATTTTTTCCCCCCGTCCGTGTTTGTAATACTGATGGCGGGAACAGTGCTGCCAAGTGATGGATGCGAGAACTATGTGAACAAGACTGCGGTATTTCTTTTAGTTTTGTTGGTAATACTAGTTAAGAGGCAGTGTTGTCAAGTAGTTTGAATTCGAGGTGATTTTAGGATATCGCAAATAATGGATCACTTGAGAAAAATTATCCAGGTTCAGGATATTTTTTTGCAAAAATACAAATGGAACCTTGAATTATCAATGAGTTTATTCACAAGATATAACCTTCTAATTTTTTTTTTTGTTCAAACGTAAATAAAATATCATTAAAAACAGAAATTAAAACCATCTTTTCATTGCTTTTTTATTTTGGAGTCAAGTGTATTGTTTTTTTCCTAGATTTGATATTGGAAGAAGTTCAACGGCTGTGGTTTTTCTTCTTTTTTCGACCTTATAAAATTTGCTGTGGAAATAAAAATTCCAAAGAGCTCTTTAAAAGAAGGAAGATAAGTTAAAAGGTTTAAAAATTGTTGGAGAAAGAAAGACGAATAGAAAACTATATAAAAATAGAAGAAAAATTTGCCGTGGAAATTAAAATTTCAAAGACCTATTTAAAAAAAAGGGAGAAGAAAAGCTAAAAATTTAAAGATTTGATGGAGAAAGAAAAAAGAATTTGCCGTGGAAATAAAAAGTTCAAAGAGCTATTTAAAAAAAAATGGAGAAGAAAAGCTAAAAATTTTAAAATTTGATGGAGAAAGAAAGAAAAATTTGCCGTGGACATAAAAAAATTCCAAAGAGTTATCTAAACGAATGAAGATAAGTTAAAAGGTTTAAAAGTTGGTAGAGAAAGAAAGAAGAATAGAAATCCATACGAAAAATAGAAAACTTTTGCCGTGAAAATAAAAATTCTAAAGAGCTATTTAAAAATGGAGAGAGAAAAACGTTTAAACATTTTTCTAGATAGAAAGACGAATAAAAAAAAAAAACATGAACACTAGAAGAAAATACCATGAAAAGTTGCCCGGAAAAAATCCAAAACTCTATTTTTGAAAAAAAAAATTAATGAAGGAGAAAACTTATGAAAAACTATAGGAGAAAGATAGACGAATAAAAATCATATGAAAAAATAGAAGAAAAACGCAGAAAACTGTTTGGAGAAGAAAAGGCGTTTAAAAATCTTTCTAGAAAGAAAGAAAAAAAAACTTATGAAAAATAGAAGAAATCCCTAATAAAATTGCATTACCCTCCTGGAATCGTGTTCTGACGAATCATATGGTTTTCTAAACGTTTGCTGGTTTGACTATCGACCCTCTATGACTTTTCGTTCTTATATGTGTGTATATCCATTTATGTATGAATAAATTATTTCACATATTAATGTCTTTTTTAATGTTTATATCTATTCTGAATTAACGTAACCATTTGGCTCTAAATTTTTATTTTTTTTATATACCAGATTGGTATAAATGAATGATATATATATGCACACACACACACACATATATATATATATATATATATCTATATATATATATATGAATATTTATATATATATATATATATATGAATATTTAATATATATATATATATATGTATATATATATATATATATATATATATATGTGTGTGTGTGTGTATGTGTGTATGTATGTGTGTGTGTGTGTGTAGTTTTGATCAGCATCGGGCATGGAACTCTTGCATCAATATATTTGTTCGAAAATTCTCTCTCTCTCTCTCTCTCTCTCTCTCTCTCTCTCTCTCTCTCTCTCTCTCTCTCTCTCTCTCTCTCTTCTCTCTCTCTCTCTCTCTCTCTCGTTAAAAAAGTTATTAATAATTAAACAGTTAAAAAAACATTCAGGCGTCAGCTCGTCCATTGTCTCAAGTTATAAACTCCTTGAGAAACTTTTATTATGACCAGTGAGAAATCTCATAATAACTCCTTCTCTGTTAAGATTTATGCGAAGATCTTCCCTCACGACAGAATAATTGAATTATACGTATTTACGTCAGCTTGAATTATATGCATTTGTTGAAGCTCATCCCAGACGTACCTCGAGATCAGATCGTTCAGAATTTATCTCTCTCTCTCTCTCTCTCTCTCTCTCTCTCTCTCTCTCTCATGGCCCTGCGTCCTTTCCTAGATGTTTCTGGTAAGAGATTGGTGCATTGCTGGTGGTGTACTTAGGGGTCTGTGCTAACATTGGCTTTGCGTTTTATAGGGAATGGGAGGATCAACGTTGTTTTAAGAGTAAAGTATACGTGTATGTTTATGTGTATGTATCTACTTCTATGTATTTTCTGTATATATACACATATGCATGTGTGGTTTTTGTATCTTGATATATATATATATATATATATATATATATACATATATATATATATATATATATATATATACTGTATGTATTATATATATATATATATATATATATATATATATATATATATATATATACTGTATATATTATATATATACACATACATATATATGTATATATACACACATATATATTTGTATATGTATATATACACACATATATATTTGTATATATATATATATATATATATATATATATATATGTATGTATGTATATGCAGAATTATAAATTCTTCATTCAAGATTCGCTATCGTTTGAATAAATATTGAGTATCTTGAAAGTGTCATGTATATACACATTATATACTATATATATATATATATATATATATATATATATATATATACATATATATATACATATATATATATATGTATATATATATGTATATATATATATATATATATATATATATACATTAGAGTAACTAATCTTTTATTTAGGACTTCCAAGCTTTCCGCCATCGGAAACGGGTTATGACCTCAGCAGGGCACATCCGTAGAAGTAGGCGAGGTGTGGAAGTCTGAAATTGCCAATTGTCTCTGTTAGCTCTGGAGTATTTAGTGGCAACTTTCATTTAACTTTCCCTTCAAGTTACCCAGGTTAGCAAACCACCTCTCGACTTCTCTCTCTCTCTCTCTCTCTCTCTCTCTCTCTCTCTCTCTCTCTCTCTCTCTCTCTCTCTCTCTTTGCGTGGCATGATTTGGTGTATGAAGAATTGACATGGGAGATAATTGTTGGGATACATACAAGTGAAATTAGTATCCTCAAGGGATACATGCATCAGGGTATTTGAGGTCATGTGGAGACAATGTATGATAATAGGTTTGTGAGAGAGAGAGAGAGAGAGAGAGAGAGAGAGAGAGAGAGAGAGAGAGAGAGAGAGAGAGAGAGAGAGAAGCCTATTATCATACATTGTCTCCACATGACCTCAAATACCCTGATGTATGTATCCCTTGAGGATACTAATTTGACTTGTATGCATCCCAACAATTACCTCCCTTGTCAATTCTTCTTACACCAAATCATGCCATGTAGAGAGAGAGAGAGAGAGAGAGAGAGAGAGAGAGAGAGAGAGAGAGAGGATAATGATTCGGGAAATGTATCGACGGAATAGGAGATATGACAGATATCTTAACGTTGTTACTGATCCTAAGATATTTTAAGTTCATTATTTATCACTTCTCATGGAGTTAATTTATTTCCTTATTTCCTCACCGGGCTATTTTTCCTTGTTTGAGTCCTCTGGCTTTTAGTTGTTGCCTGCTTTTCTAACTAGGGTTGTAGCCTAGCTAGTAATAATAACAACTTGGGGGACACTCGGTATATTGTAGGTCTTTGCCGTGGCAGCTCATTTATCGACCTTTTGATCGAACTTGACCTTGACCTTTGACCTTACATGTATTAACTGTCGTGGATTTTCTTACTCTTAAATATGCACCAAGTTTGAAGTGTATGTGACAACGATGTCAAACTTATGGCTGATTACGTGAATTAAAAAAAAATCTTGATTATGACCTTGACCTTTGACCTTCCAAAAATTTAATCATGTTCTGCTTTTTAAATAACAGTTAATCCCTGCATGTTTCATTACTCTATGATTAAAATTATGGCCAAGAAGCTGTTCACAAACAAACTCACAAACAGTGGGTAAAGCATAACCTCCTTCGAACTTCGTTGGCGGAGGTAATAATAATAATAATAATAATAATAATAATAATAATGATAATAATATATTACAGTATATATACACAAACCACTATATATATATATATAATATATATAGTTAACTGTGGCCTATATTCTTCGGTTAGCAATTGTGGTAGTGTGTATTCCTTCTGTTAGCAATTACGGTATTCTATATTCCTCTGTTAGCCAATGTGGAATTCTATATTTTTATGTTAGCATCAGTTGTATTCAGTATTCCCTGTTAGCTATTACGGTATTCTTTATTCTTCTTTTAGCCACTGTGGTATTCTATATTTTTCTGTTAGGCAACAGTTTGTATTCTATACTCTTTCTTTTAGTAGTTATGGTATTCTATTTTCCTCTGTTTGTCATCTGCAGTATTCTACAATTCTGTTTTCAACCTGGATATTCTATATTCCTATGCAGCTAACCATGATTTGACATTCTTTTATTACCCTATATTCTAATATCCTTTTATCGCCAAACGTGGTATTCTGCGCATCTCTCTACGTTGCTCTAAAATCCAAAACGAGTGTGTAATTATGACAACAGAGACACATTACGAAATTTAAGCCCCTTATTTATTTGTATAGTTTATCTCCTAAGTATCTAGCCCCTTATACCCGAGCTCTTCCCAAATGTTGACTGTAATATCCTACAAGTTAGAATTATCACACGGGAGATTCCGAGTTTTTATTCAACTGGAGTCTGTAGATAACAACGGGGCATCCCGAGAGAAGACGTTATCTCCACGACTTGAGTTGTGGCAGAAGATTGCAGAAGCTGCAACTTTTAACAAGTTGGCAAACAGATTGGTCTTACAGGTGCTTGCAATCTTTTTTTATTCTCTTCACAAGCAGTTTTGTCGTTTCTTTTTTTTTCTTTTTGCATTAATTTTCTGTTTGGTTTTTCTTGTTTTCTTTATTGTTTGGTAAAACTTTAGGTTTGGTTTAATCAATGATGGTTTTTTTCCGTTTGGTTTGTTATTTGTTTACAAATATATAATTGTTTGTAAGTGAATTTATGTGTAATTTTATTGATGTACATATTTAAGGCAGGCAATTGTGGGTGATGACATATTACTCCAAAGGCTAGGATTTGATCTCCCAGCCTGTGTTTATACTACTTTCATGTATACTGTATATGTAGGTATATATATACAGTATATATATATATATATATATATGGGTGTGTCTGATAGTAAATGCTTAAGATTTACATGTTTGTGCTCCTGCTCGAATCCTTGCATGTAGTCGGAAACTTCATAACCCTGTTAATTCTACATTGTACGTTGTATTATTGATATCGCAATTTAGTAATAAGTCTTAGTTCTTTTTACGCAGAGAAGGTTCCATATTGATAGAATAGTATCACAACATATGTATGTTGTTTAAATTGCATAAAAGACTTTTGTAAGCTTTCGTCCGTTATCTGTGAACTTGGCCACTAAAATGATGTTATGTATACAAGTCAGGTACTGATATGATATGAAGAATTATGAATTGAATACTTTCTCCCTAAGACAGTGGCTCATTTATAAAAAATATCATTACCTCCGACAACGAAGTTGGAAGGAGGTTATGTTTTACTCCCTGTTTGTGTGGTGTGTGTTAGTTTGTGAACATCTTCCTGGCCCCAATTTTAATCGTAGAGTAATGAAACTTGTCGGGATTAATTGTTATGTAAAAAAAAAAAATGGAAATTATTAAATTCTGGAAGGTCAAGCAAAATGTCCAATTCACGTAATCAGCCATGAGTTTGATCATCGTTGTCACAGAGACTTCAAACTTGCTTCATATTTGAGTACATGAAATTCCACGTCAATTAATAAACGTTAAGGTTCAAAGGTCAAGGTTAATGTAGCGCAAACTGTCGAGAAATAAGCTGCCGTGGTGGAGGTCTACGCTCTACTGAGTGCCCCTCTAGTTAATTGAGTGATTAGATGATGGGCAAAAGCTAAGATTTTTTTTTTCTAATTTACAAATATGTCCGTCTTATCTTTTATCCGGTTTGAAGATAAGGTTATTATTTTGGGTTTGGACTAGATACGGACATCAGGTTGCTCGTTCCCTATGCCATTGGATTCTAGGAAACATAGAGAGAGAGAGAGAGAGAGAGAGAGAGAGAGAGAGAGAGAGAGAGAGAATATAAGTGGTTTATTTTTAATATTACATTGGGGCTTTATTAATTTTCATCATTTCTTTATATTCTCCCATCGATCAAATTTATTGATGCTTGTTTTAATAGCTTTGATTAATGCCTTCACCGATGTTCTTATCTTCAAAACTGAATGAAATTATAATCACTTTGTACAGTGTCTGTTAGTTAATTGTAAATTACCCGCGTGAATAATAATAATAATAATCATTCATTTGAATAATTTTGTAAGGTAATACTGATTGAGGTTATGAAAGATATGAACAGGTATCTCCCCTATATAAAAGGTAACAAAAGTCTACAAATTGCCCAAACTTCCGTGTGGTAGTTAGGAAACGGCGAGGGGTTGGGAAGGGTTGATTCTGTGCGTGCATGTGTGCATTAGTGCATTACATTTGAGCGCATTGCCTTTACAATTGAGTGCCAAAATAACTACATTTGCGAGCATGCCTTGCATTATTACTATTATTACTACTTGCTAAGCTACATCCCTTGTTGGAAAAGAAGGATGCTAAAAGCCCAAGGGCCCCAACAGGGAAAATAGCCCATTGAGGAAAGGAAACAAGGAAAAATAAAATCTTTCGAGAAGAGTAACTACATTAAAATGAATATTTCCTATACAAACTATGAAAACTTTAACTTAACAACAAGTAGAGAAATTAGATAGAATAGTGTGCCTGAGTGTACCCTTAAGCAATAGAACTCTAACCCAAGACAGTGGAAGACCGTGGTACAGAGGGTATGGCACTACCCAAGACTCGAAAACAATGGTTTGATTTTGGAAAAAACTTGTAATGCGAAATTGGAGCAACACAGTACTAGATGATGTTAATTTTCAGCAAACTTTTCAAATGCACTTACGAAATCAGTACTAATGATCGCATTTAGTTGCTGAAGGTAATGTGTTCATGGACTAACTGCAGTTACTATTAAGAGTTGGTTGTGTTAGGTTAGGATAGATTAGGTTTTTTCTTTTTCACTTTTTCTTAAAACTGTTTGAGCTTCAATCCCCCGGAACTTTTCCTTGTTTCCTTTCCTCACTGGGCTATTTTGCCTGTTGGAACCCCTGGTCTTACAGCATTCTGCTTTTCCAACGAGGGTTGTAGCTTAGCAATTAATAATAATAATAATAATAAGAATAATAATGATAATAATAATAATAATAATAACAACAACTTGATGTAAGTTTAACCACTAGTTCCCTCAACAGCTCCGCGCGCAATCATAAAAAATATCGGCGCCCAAACGTTCACACTTTTAATCCCCCAGTGAGCGCAAATGTAATGCGCCCGTGTACATTTCTAATTAAATATGTAGCCGTCATTGTAGACGGGTCGCGTACAACCAACCAACTATTAAGCACAAATCAGTTAAGTAACTGATACAAATTAGAATTAAAAATGTGCAACACCACTCAATGTGGTAATTTCTTTACTTACAAAATAACATAGCATTATCAGAAGTCAGGATTCACACACACGCACACACACATTTAATGTTTTGACCGAAGTTGATGCCCAACGTCAACATCTAAGATGCATTGCCAGAGCCAAAAGCAATTTGTGTTGATATATACCTCCTGGGAGAATACTCGTTCCCCATCACGAGGATATTAGAGCGCTCTCTCTCTCTCTCTCTCTCTCTCTCTCTCTCTCTCTTGTTCTTTGTTGGGCTCTACATGGCCTGGATGCTTAACTCATTTTTTTTTTGTCTTTGTGGGGTAGCATTGCCAACCACCTTTTCACCGTCACTGTCATTTTTGTTATTTCCCATTATGATCCTAATTAATATAAATCACTATTTTCGTGTTAGAGATTTCTTCTTCATTTTGTTCTCATTGTTTTTATCATTATTTTTATCATTATTATTATTATTATTATTATTAATAGTATGAGGTATAGGGTCACATACAGCTTCCATTATTATTATTATTATTATTATTATTATTATTATTATTATTATTATTTGCAGCTAAGCTACAACCATTTTTTGGAAAATTAGTATTATATAACTCTAAGGGGTCCAACTGGGGAAAATAGCACAGTGAAGAAAGAAGATGAATAAGCTATATATGAGAACTAATGAATAGATTATTTCCCCTATATAATGAAAAGAGGTACACTCGGAAACCACACTCTCCCACAAATTGCCGAACCAGCGGGTTGTAGGTAGGAAATGGGTAGGTGGTGGGAAGGGTTGAATGTGTGTGCGTGTGTATATCTATCTAAATATTTATATTTCATTTTTTGACGGGTCGGGTACACTAGTAACCCATTTTAAGATTAGTAACAACGTCAAGATAAATCTGTCATATATAAACTATGAAGAGACATTCATGTCAGGATCTATGAAGAAAGATTCATGTCAGTTTGTTCAATAAAAAAAAAAAAACATTCGCGTAAGTTTGATCTTCTGGAGTTACACCATTGCTCCTGAGAGGCTTCCCTGAGAAGGATGTTGCAGATACTGCGGCGGGGAGCTATTGGTTGGGAGGTTCCTTTTGGGAAGGGGGGGGGGGGTTAGGATAGGATGTGAAGGTAGAAGGAAAGGGGAAATGGAGTGAAAGGGATGATGTAGCTTGGAATGGGGAATAAGAGAGTATGGGGAGGAAATAAAGTGGAAAGAGAAAAGATAGATTAGAATGAGGGGAAGTAGAGGTGAGGGAAGGGTGAAAGGGGTAGAATGTGAAGGTAGAGGGGAGGGGAAAAGGTAAAGAAAGACGGTATAGCTTAGAATGTGGAATTAGAGAGTAGGGAAAGGAAAAAGGGAAAGAGGAGAGAAAGAGAGTAGAAGGGAAAAAAGGATAAAGTGGATAGAAATAAAAGACCGGATTTGAAATGATAAGGGAAGGAAAATGAGAGAAAAGAAGGAGATAGAGTAGAAAGATGTAAAATGAGAGGAGAGAAAGAACTAGACTAGAAGGATGTAAAATGAGAAAAGAGAAAGAGCTAGACTAAAAGATTGTAAAATGAGGGATAAAGAAAAAGCTAGACTAGAAGGCTGTAAAATGAGAGGAGAAAAGGAGCTAGATCAGAGGTATGTAAAATGAGAGAAGAGAAAGAGCTAGATTAGGATATAAAATGAAAGAAGAGAAAGAGCAAGATTAGAAGGATATAAAAGGAGAGAAGAGAAAGAGTTAGACTTGATGGATATAACATGAAAGATGAGACGGGTGAGTATAGAAGGCGATAAAAGCTTTCGAGGAGAATGATGTAATGGGAAAGTAGAATGGAAGATACGGAAATAAAAAGAATAGACATAAATAAGAGGCAAAGGACACGAGAAAGATGAAATGGGACGGACGTAGAACCCAAGGGGAAGATTAAATAAAGAAATGTATGGAAGTGAAATGAGAGAGAGAGAGAGAGAGAGAGAGAGAGAGAGAGAGAGAATTTATTACTGGTTTAGTGCTTTTTATTCTTGTCATTCGGTAGGAATACACTGCCGTTATTTACGACATTATGGGTACACAGTATACAATATATATGTATGCATATATATATATGTATATATATAAATATATATATATATACAGCATGTGTGTATATGTGTTATGAGTATAAAATGTATTATAGCCACAGAATGAAAAGACTTGATTTGAGTTAGTACTTTAGTCAATTAGGGACATGTTGAGTCTGTCTATATCTTTTATGGACGAAAGTACTAACTCTAATCAAGTCTTTTCTTTTTTACTTATGTGGATATATATATATATATATATATATGTTTTTGTGTGCGTGCGTATATCTATACATATATTATGGAAACCAGACAAAAGGTCTTTATCATTAAGTGATAATCTCACTTTGAGCATTCGGTAATTGTTCATAAATTATATTGTGTATTATAAAAGTTAATTAGTTGTAAGATTATGTAAATGTTATTGTCATAAATGTAAGGTTAGCCTTATCTGTATATTATATTAGATGAACACACACGCATATATATATATATACATACTTAAATATACATATGAATATAAATATACACGCACACATATATATATGTATATATATGTATATATATACACATAATTAAATATATATACATACATACATACACATACATATATATATATATATATATATAGAGAGAGAGAGAGAGAGAGAGAGAGAGAGAGAGAGAGAGCATAAAGTTGCGTTAACTAAATCGTTTTAATTTTAATAATCTATAGTAAAAATAATAAAAATTTTAAGTTAGCCACAATTTATCTATCAATTTACCTCTCGCTATAACTCCTGCGTTTAATGTTCCTGCGCGTGACATGGACATATCAGACTGAACTCCGCCAGGGAACGAAAGTGCCGTGCCAGAGAGTGCTTCGCGGCTCTTGTTTATGGCGTGGATAGTGTCTGCCCCTGGCGTCAAGAAGTGGAACTTCGCGTAATTCATTATTTCCGTGTCTGAGTAGATCATGCGAGATTGGAAATGCTGTAGTAAAGTGATTTTTTTTATTTGTATTATCTTTGTTATTATTAACATTTATTTTTGTGCTAAACTGGTTATTATTATTATTATTATTATTATTATTATTATTATTGTTGTTGTTGTTAGTGTACTTGACCCGTCAAAAGTGACGGCTATATATTTAGATAGATAGTCACACACAGACGCACCCCCCACCTCCATGGTGTGACTACTTCCTCCCCCCCCCCCCCCCCTTTCGAGGGACGGGGAAAGCTGTGCGTAACTGGAAATGTATCTATCTATCTATCTATCTATCTATATATATATATATATATATATATATATATATATATATATCTTGATACTTGCTCTTTAGCAGTATATATAGCCTGACGCTTGCTCTATAATATAGGGAAGATTAATATTATTATTATTATTATTATTATTATTATAATGATCGTTTAGGAAGTGGTATTTTTATTACTTGAATCATATACGCGAAACTCATGTTCATCTTAAAAAAAATTATCACTTACTTTATATATATATATATTCTTATTTCTATATTATCCTTTTCTTATTTTCTTTTTTTTTTTTTTTTTCCTTTTCGCATGCCATCCATCACCTCCCTCTTCCAGTAAAGATTATCATCGACGGGCGAGAAGCTGGTGGCTCGTTTAAAAGGATCTCTTTAACAAATTACTCCTGAAGGATGTTACGGAGTGGTGTTAAGTGATGAAGTTGATTCTGCCGCTGTCCAGGTTGATGATGGTGATGATGGTGTGATGATGTCGTGATGGTGATGAGGGAAGAGCTAGTCGTACCCTTGGCTGTACCTGTATAGGTTGTGGTCTTTGTACCCATATTGGGGAGCGGTGGGGGGGGGGGGGGTTGCCTGCTCTAGGATAATTTGAAGAGGGTATATGTGGTAGATGTGAGGGAAAAAATCTTTTGGTTTGTTGAAAAAATATGTTTTTAGGCTGTTATGAAAGTATAGATAGGTTTGTAGACTTACAAAAGTATAGATAGGTTATAAGGCTGATATGAAAGTATAGATAGGTTGATAGGGTCACAAAAATTAAGAAATGTTATTAGGCTGTTATATAAGTATACATAGGTTGGTAGACTTTCTAAAGTTTAGAAAGGTCACTAGGCTGTTTAGAATTATAGATAGATTGATAAGATTACAAAATTATAGGAAGGTTATTATGCTGTTTTGAAAGTAGACAGGTTGATAGACTTTTGCCTGTGTTATTTTTCACTGGCGCCATCACCTTTAGGGTGGGTAAATGACTCTCTCTCTCTCTCTCTCTCTCTCTCTCTCTCTCTCTCTATATATATATATATATATATATATTTATATATATATATATATATATATACAGAGAGAGAGAGAGAGAGAGTGTGTGTGTTTACTACTTTGCTACCTTTCTTTCAGGCTTTAATTTATATAAAAAAAATTATTTCTATATAAATGTATAAATGTATTCATATATGAATTTACATACATACTTTACATGCATATTCATATGTAAATGTGTATACGTTTCTTTCTTAGAACATCCAATTTAAATAATTTCCATGATGATTGATAGTCATAAGTATAGTCACTGAATCAGTAACCATTCGACCTAACAGTGATTTCCATGAGCATTATTGCTCGACTGAGTCGTTTAGTCACTATACTCAATTTGTTTTTAATGAGGCGTATTTGCACTGACTCGCAACGGTGCCCCTTTAGCTCGGAAAAGTTTCCTGCTCTCTGATTGGTTAGAATTATCTTGTCTAACCAATCAGCGATCATGAAACTTTTCTGAGCTAAAAGGGCACCCCTGCGAGTCGGTGGAAATCTGCCTCACTAAAAAGAATTGACTATAGTTAGACTGGCTTTGTATCATACGCTTCGAAATTATTTATTGAGTGAAATTAACTCTTAAAAGAAGCTAGATTTAAAAAATGTGTCCAATTGACTTTCGAGAAAAAGAAAAAAATTATGCAAGTAAACAAAAATCGATCTATTAACCAAAAATTAACTATTTTTTTAGATGTAAAAAAAAAAATGTGTCATAAATTTTCGAGAATAGGTAAATAGGATATAAGTAAACAATAAATCAGTATACGACATTTTGCTTTAGGGATTCTTCAGAGATGGAGAACCTACATGCGAGATATGCAATCTATGCGATAAGACATGTAGGCGACAGGAGAAATAATAAACGAGACGTTGTGCGGACAAGTGGAATAAACGCTTCCGACTTCCGTCCCTACATGAAAATCCTCAAGTCATATTGAATTTTGATTCCCCTTAATACGATTTGGAGCCGAGCTCTCCCGGGGGGGGGGGGGTAGGGAGAATGGGTCACGGGACTGTAGGGGGGGAGGGGTTTATGATGTCTCATGGCCCCGGGGGTCTTTTGGAGATGATTCGAATTTTTTTTTTTTTTTTTTTTTTTTTATGGACTGTCATGTCAGAGATGACGAGATCGGAGATATTTATATATTTATTCAATTGACTTTTTAGGAAATTTTTCGGAAATTCGAGCTTCTATTTTTTGGTGGGGGATAAATGCGCGATGATGTCAGGTTATTTTTGGCTTTCAACAGGTTATTGGTCCGTTATTTATTCTTTTCCCTATTATACATTGCTAGAATAGGAATGCAATGTATTGCGTGTGGTTATTTTGTCTTATTGAAAACTTTTAAATCAAAGAATTATATATATATATATATATATATATATATAGATATAGAAGAAAATCTACACAATATCCTGCTCAGATAGAAAGGATTTGATAACGACCTTGCCCTTCATTTTAAAGGACTAGGGTTCGATTCCTGTATGTGGTAGAAATATATACTGTATATATATATATATATATATATGTGTGGGTGTGGGTGTGGGTGTGTCTGTCTGTGTGGGTGTGTGTGTGTACACTTACGAACATGTATATACATGGATAATATATACACATTATATATGTGTATATATTATCCATGTATATACATGTTCGTGTGTTAGCGTTTATGTATCTATGTGGATTAGTGTTCGTATAGTTACATATTGTAGATTAAACGAAAGTGTTTCAGCGTTATAATAATTGACATACATAATTCGGTGGACACATAAATTGAGAGAGAGAGAGAGAGAGAGAGAGAGAGAGAGAGAGAGAGAGAGAGAGAGCTTGTGATTTCTAAGTTCGCGAAGACTTCCCGTAAGGTCAAGCAAATCGTGTTTGTGAATATAGCGGATGTGAGAGCTTCATATGAAATATTCTATACTTTAATTTTTGTATTTATTATTAAAATATATTGTAATATCTTATGAAAATATGATTCATACATTTCAAATCTTTCTTTTATTATTAATTTTCTGATTTTTTAAAGGTTTTATTGTTTATTTTGGGTTGCACGATGCGTATATTTATTTTATCTAATAATTATTAAGTGTAAATAGATATAGACCTTTTTTATATTTACTAATATCCCCAAATTGATAAGCAAATTAATCAGATGCTTCATAATATATAGGCTATTTATTTTATTGTCTGTAGAACTCTTAAGATTTAAATAATTTTTAAAATTAATTTTCTATCAAACTTTTGGTAAATATAAATGCTTATATACTTGTATTTTGAATAGTTGATTTTAAGTCATGCGATATTTTTTTTCCATCTTATGAACCTGATAGAGATGATATGAATTAAAAAACGGTAAATGTCTGGGAACATTTATTCCAGGATTTTTACCGTTTTAAAAGCCGGTATATTGCCGTAAAATGATGTGATATTACTGTCACCAACCCGTAAAAGACAACAAGAAAGTAAGGTAAAATTACGGACACCTGTATTTTACTGAAATATGGTTGAAAACAGTATATTTTTACGGAGAATTTCCGGATAAAAATTAGGGTTTTTCCTAGTGGTACTGTATATAATTTATCTCCATTTTATTGGAATTTTTATAGTTATTCATTTCACTATAAAAAAAAAAAGTCGATGCTTTTTAGTGTGGTAGATTTGCACAGACTCACAGTGGTGCCCTTTTAGCTCGGAAAAGTTTCCTGATTGCTGATTGGTTGGACAAAATAATTCTAACCTATCAGATAGCAGGAAAGTTTTCCTAGCTTAAAGGGCACCACTGCGAGTCATTACAAATGCGCTTCATTAAAGAAAATGAGTACAGGTATTGTATGTGATGGTGTTGCTCTGCTTGTTAGTTTATTTGTTATTTTTTTTGTATGATATATATCTATATCGCACTGCATGTACCTCTTTATTTTTGCAATTTATAGAATTTAATTCTTATGTATTTCTTGAATGCCATGGTGGCCGATGTGGTAGCATCCCTGACTGGTGAACGCCAGACTGGGGCTCAAGTCTTGCTCAAACTCGTTAGTTTCTTTTGTCGCTGCAACTTCACCATCCTTGTGAGCTAAGGATGGGAGGTTCGGGGAGCCTATAGGTCTATCTGCTGAGTCATCAGCAGTCATTGCCTGGCCCTCCTTGATCTTAGCTTGTGTGGAGAGGCGGCTTGGCACTGATTATATGTACTGTTTATATGGTCACTGTGTAGGGCAATGTCCTGCTTGATAGGGCAATGTCACTTTTCCTTACCTCTGCCATTCATAAGCGGTATTTGAACCTTAAATTGCATGGCCCTCCTTAGTCCTAGCTTGATGGAGAGGAGGGTTGGCCGCTGATCATATATATATATATATATATATATATGTATGTCCAGTGTTTAGGAATTGACTTGTCCCTTGCCTCTGCCATTCATGAGTGGCCTTTAAAAGCCTGTAAACTACACCTGTTACATAGAAAACTATGGCATTGTTTAAGTAGCTTTCCAGACAGAGTGAACGCATGGTATATCGAGTGCATTACCTTGCTCTGTAGTTTCCTGTTGATTTTTCAATAGTTGAATATGGAATATATAACCATGGCTGAATGGTTTTATAGGGAAAATATTGAAATGGAACAAAATCGCTTTTATTTTGATAAATTTTTAAGTGCACTTTTTCTATTCAACCTTGCGTTCTACATTACAGTGTCACAGCCATACCATTTATCTTTCCTATGTAATACATTGCCATATGTATGACTACTCTGTTTCTCCTCGTCATTCGGGTAAAGGGAAGAGGATGTAATCATATCCTGGTGTATGTGTGTGTGCGTTTCTATCTAAATTTAACAGCCGTCATTTTTTGACGGGTTGCGTACACTAGTACATAGTAAATTTCCACCGATATCACGCGAATTTTTCAGGCTGGCAATATCGAAAGGTCTTCTTGTGTGGGAAAATATTGGTGTCGTTTCTCTTCAAAGATATTGCTTATTTAGGTTTTTTTTTTTTTTTTAGGAATATTCCTTTTATAAGACTAAGAAAATATTGCTCTTATTTTCCCCTCGAAAAATATGATTTTATTTTTCGAAAAACTATATTTTTTTATTTATATTTTTGGGGGGATAGTAACAAAGAATGCACTATAAGAATATTGGGTTTTTCTTAGTGTTATTTGTAGCAACAGAGACGATAATATTTTATTTGTTTATATAATATATATATATATATATATATATATATATATCTGAAAATGGCCAAACTCCAAACGTGGCTAAGGACATGTTCGAGGTCTTTGTCCTGCAGTAGACTAGAAACGGATGCATTTGTAGTTGTAAATAGATTTTGTTGATCGTTGTTCTATTTTTTAACGTTTTGGCTATTTTGAAAATTTGCAAATCCGCTCGAACGAGGTTAGCAATGACCTGACAGTACACACACACACACACTCTCTCTCTCTCTCTCTCTCTCTCTCTCTCTCTCTCTCTCACCCCGCTGGATGAATACACAGTAGGTATGCTAATTCTTGCTTAGCGGTAAATTTGTGCCATTAGGCCGGAAACCGTTCGGGGTTAATAGGTTGGAGGAGTAACAGTGCGGTGGTTAATGTTTTAACTTGAGAGCAGTTTTAGGTAAAGTTCTTCTGAGTATTTATTTACTATTTTGTTTATACATCGATTTATTTTTTTATTATGGTTGATCTCTCTCTCTCTCTCTCTCTCTCTCTCTCTCTCTCTCTCTCTATATATATATATATATATATATATATATATATATATATATATATATATCAGATTTTTTTATATCATACGGTTTAGTCCAAATGGCTCTTTTAAGGTTTAGATGCTTTAATGCCTTTGGTAGGGTGGCATAAAAAGCTAACTGTCTTTCTAATTTTCATTAAGCCTTTATATTAGGGCAATTTTTGTGGACTCCAGCAGATGATAGAGCTCATTTACTGCTGGCTGGACTGGTGGATGGTAGACCACAAGTAATCCACGGACCTAGTAGATTTAACCGAAGTACTGTAACACTCCCTCAAGGTCATAAACAATACTCTTCATTGTCATCGTTTCTCTTCTGAAATTCCATTTCACTGGCATTTTCTGCTTGATATATATTGCATTGGAAAATGGTTGAGCCTACTCTCCTCTATGGAACTAGGGTGTCCACGTTGTATATGATTTTTGTATAAAAAGGTAGAAGCTGTATGAAATGAATTCTTACGTAGAAGATATGGCCAAGAAGAATAGACAGAGTAAGAATTGTAGTTGAATGTAGGACTGGTGAGAAAAAAATGTGACGAGCTGGTAAAGAAAAAAAAAACATAGCATAGGTGAAATGATGGTTTGGTCTTGTGGAAAGATTGGAGGGAATGTAGACCAAGTTAAGGTAGTATGTATGGGGATAATGTAGGTTTTAGAAATGAAGGACCTCGACATAGAGGAAGAGGAATTAGGTAGCGGAGTGTGAATCAGTGTGTGTAGTTATACTACTTGTTTAATCCTGTTTTGGAAAGATTTGCCGTTACTGTACTTTTTGGGCCACAAAGAGGCATGATCATCCAACACAGTCATCTTTGAAATGTATTATATTATATATACACATATACTGCGTTTTTATACATATGCTGTATATATATATATATATATATACACACATGTATATATATATATATATATATAAAACGAGATACTAAGAAATTGTCTATTCAATATAAACGTAGAGTGACATGCCTAAGTACCATAGATATATATATATATATATATATATATATAAATGTTATGACATTCCAACATTTCCATAAATCTTTTTATAATGGCCATCAAGTACTTCCTGGTATTAATAACTCTTAATTCCCGGCGAGTCTAATATCCACAGCGTACATTGAAATTGCTACGGAATTACAAGCTACATTTAATATAAAATATTTGATTGCGATCAAATACTCTCGAATATGTATTTTTTATTGAAACTCAATCTTTTATTGTTACAGTGGTATTTCAGTCCGGTTGCTTCGCGACGGATGTATTGTAGTTCATTTTTTTAGCTTATTACATTTATTATTGGTAACTAGTTTACGGTACCTGTTAAAAAGGACGGCTGATTATTTCGATATGCACGGACAGGGTATGACTACTCCCTATCCGAGGAACGAAAAGGGTTATGCGTGGCTGGAAAGAATTTTATATATATATATATATATATATATATAATGTATATGTGTGTAAGTATGTATAAAAAAAATATATATATATATATATATATATATATTATATACAGTATATATGTATGTATACACATATATACACACACACACACACACACATATATATATATATATATATATATCCATACACTCTTAATTGTATAGGGAAGTTTATTAAGACCAGGCTTTTTAGTATATTTGTCAATTTAAAACATTTATGGCAATTAACACGGTGAAAAAAAAATTGTTAATTGGAGAAAACAGGAACTAAAAGACTTTGTAGACCCAGGCCTACATGGCTTATGACAATGAAGCGTAAAGTAGATGATGAATAGGAGAAGTATTGATTAAAAAGCTCAAGATAGAGACGACTGTCGAAATCTACCCGTGGCACTTAACGTCAATAGGCGTTGGAGGAGATGATGATGAATAATTGCTACAAACATTATCTACTGCTGTTATTACTAGTGTTACTATTGTAACTAACCAGACTCCTTAGCTATGGCAAGCAGCTCCTCTAGAAGAAGGACACTCCAAAATCAAACCATTGTTCTCTAGTCTTGGGTGGTGCCATAGCCTCTGTACCATGGTCTTCCACTGTCTTGGGTTAGAGTTCTCTTGCTTGAGGGTACACCCAGGCACACTATTCCATCTTATTTCTCTTCCTCTTGTTTTGTTAAAGTTTTAGTTTCTGAAATATTTATTTTATTTGTTGTTACTGTTCTTAAAGATTTTATTTTAATGGTTAATTAATACTATAATTTCCTTGTTTCCTGTCGTCACTGGGCTAGTTTTCCTGTTGGAGCCCTTGGGCTTATAGCATCTTGCTTTTACAACTAAGGTTGTAGCTTAGCAAGTAATAATAATAAGCATCTTGCTTTTACAACTAAGGTTGTAGCTTAGCAAGTAATAATAATAACAACAACAACAACAACAACAACAGTGTGTCAACACTACTGCCACTGCAACATGGATTTCACGTCTATTAAATAGTGTAAAAACGACAAAATCTCATTGTTCAAAAATATTAAGAAAAAGGTCTTTCCTTGGCAAATTCGGTGGGAGCTGTCAGGGACGATGATGGAATATACACAAGAAGCTTGGCCACGGGTTGGGTAGCGCTAGCGAATTATAAACAATACATT
>NC_090755.1:8714809-8726637 GCF_036898095.1 Palaemon carinicauda
CAAAGAAAAAAAAAAAAAAAAAAAAAAAAACTAGTAATGTATACATTCTTTTGATACACGAAGAGGATGTTGGTCTCGGGGAAGCGTTGGCAGTCTGTTGGGAACAATACCAATGCAAAGACATGCACAAAAGGATTTTATGTGGCAATAGCCAGTGCAACCGGATGTAAGAATGAATGTCTAGTATTTTAGAAGTATTTGATATTGTTTATTCTGTATATATATATATATATATATATATATATATATATATATATATATATATATATATATATATATATTTATATATATATATATATATATATATATATATATATATATATATATATATATATTTATATACTGTATATATATATTATATATACAATAAATATATATATATATATATATATATATATATATATATATTTATATATTGTATATACAATATATATATATATATATATATATATATATATGTATATATATATATATGTAAATATATTGTATATACATATATGTATTGTATATGTATATATATTGTATATATATATATACATATATACATATATGTATATATATATACACACATCATGTATAATTATATGGAAGGGAATTATCAGTTTCAAGTTTTAATACGCGGTTTCAGTGGGAAAAGTGCAAGCTAAAAAAGAAAATAGATGACAAAATGAAAAAAATATTTGATGAAACTTGCATTGCATGTTGCAAAATATCTTTTCATCAAAGGTTTAGATGCTCATAACTTGTATAAACATTGATGAGAGAGAGAGAGAGAGAGAGAGAGAGAGAGAGAGAGAGAGAGAGAGAGAGAGAGAGAGAGAGAGAATCATAATATGTTGTTTGGTACGTGGATTTTTTCATCACTTGTTTTTTAATCGGCCTCAGGTCTCATATATACATCCCGGCTTTCATTATGGTGCTTTATTTATAAGCTTTTGCCATGTTCTGGCTTATGTCTTGGTATCTAAAGTGTGTGTGTGTGTGTGTGTGTATGTGTGATGGTGGCAGATTTTGAGAGAATTGTTTTATGCCTTTTGTTTTGGACATTATTATTATTATTATTATTATTATTATTATTATTATTATTATTATTATTATTATTATTATTATTATTATGAAAGCTGTATACGTTGTTCCATTTTATACGTGAAAATTTGCCGTCGCCGAGTCATATTTAATATGTTATATTTGTTACACATTTTATATACATATAGATATAGATATATATATATATTTTAATGCAGTATATACACACGCGCGCACACCACACACACACACACACACACACACACATATATATATATATATATATATATATATATATATGTATGTATATATATACATATACATGCATATATTGATGTTAATTTGTTGAATTTTGTTTTAAATTTAAAGTTATTGTAGTTTTAATACTAAATCACATGTGTTGCATTTTTATTGAATAATTCATTTTAAATATTCATATTTATTATTATATTACTTATTTTTATGATTGAAAAATATAGTTAGATTTTATACAATTATGATATTGATCTTTAAAAAGATCCTTAAATGAATTTTCAAAAGTGAACATAATTTTTCATCAACAGCCTAATATAAATTCGCTGTCCTGTCATCCGCTGATGCTCTTATCAAAACACAGATGGCGCGCAAGGCACCTCAACCAAGCGTATCTTCGGTCCGCTCCTTTTTCAATTAAGTGCTTTAGGACGCCCGTGGGCCAAGTCGGGTCCTGCAAGTGGAGTCTGGGTGTGATTTATGAGGGCTAAATTATACCTTCCAAGAATAGGCATGTTATGCGCTGTTTAACAGCCATTTGGGATAAGGTTATCAGATTTGGTTTTTTTAAATTGTTTATTTTTGTATGGAATTGATTAGTTTGGCGGATTTATTTCGTTTAAAGAAATGTTTTTTTTTTTTTATCTGAAAGGAGAGATGGGTGAAAGAAGAGTGTGAGGGCAGTTAGGGAATAGTTTGGAAAGTTTAGTGTTAGTAAGGGCAATGTAAAGTTTAGTTTGCACAATTTTATTTAAATAAGGTACATTTTCCCTTTTAAAGATCACAATTTAAAAAATTTTCATTTAGATGTCTCGGGTACAAATTCACATCAGGGTTTTCTTATAAGCAACGTGTAACTTGGAACCCCTCCCCCCCCCAAAAAAAAAAGAAAAATAGGTATTGATAACACCATTTTCATACTTAAAATTATATAATCGTGGATGAATCAATCTCTGTGCAGGCATCTCCCCCAAAATCACTCATTTCTAACACTTACTTAAAAGATATCTCAGCAAATCCCTTATACGTACTGCCAGCCTCATGAATTTCCTTTGGGTAGCTCTACTCTAATATACCCGACTATTGGTAGATATCAGTTAGTGTTTCAGTCAAGAAACTTGTGTGTGTGCATGCGCGCGCGCGAGTGTGTTTGTTAAGCATACGGCAACGGTACCTCAATGTTGAATATGTTGTATACTGTATATACAACAACAAATGCAAACGTTTCTAGTCTATTGCAGAACAAAGGCTTCAGATATGTCTCTTGTCATGTCTAAGGTTTCATATATATATATATATATATATATATATATATATATATATAGATAGATAGATAGATAGATATGTGAATACGCGTATGTGTTTTGTGGCTGCTTCTGAATGCCAGTGAGCATGGTTGGGGTGAGTGTTCATATTCAGGCTTGTAAATAATATTTGTTTTTGCCCAGATTTATGGGCCCGTGTGGAGAGAGAGAGAGAGAGAGGAGAGAGAGAGAGAGAGAGAGAGAGAGAGAGAGAGAGACCTTCTTCCGGGCTGCCCACAGGCAAGAGCCCGGGTCCTTACACAAGGTAAGGCAATCTATACAGACAGAGACCCTTAGCATTCGTGGCCCAGGGACTGACGTTTTCTATAACCGCACAGGGGGGAACGCATTGAAATTACCAAGCGGTCACACAGCCGTTAACCGTAATATATTGTATCGTTCGATTACCGCTATTATTGCATTTATTTTTTTTTAATTATGGACGATCGGGGGGTACCATTTCCTTCGTCTGAAGCTGGTTTTAGCCTAGAAGATAGATGCATCGAAGATTATCGGTAATTTCGATAATTTCAGTCATTTTCAGTCCATATTGCATGTTGGTGTTTGCAAGTGCTCTTGTACGTCCTTCGAATATGTTGAATGTGCGCGGCCACTTTATGTGGTTGTGTGTAATTTTATTTGTTATCACTTGTTAAACCATAAAATCAGTGTATGTTAGTAGTTGTAAATACGATACACATTCAAATGATTATTTAAATCTTGTATAAAGTGTCTTTATATGCAAACATGATTATAAAGGATCATTAATATCTCTAAAATCCGACGGAGGATTTTTATCTGATAATGCTGCTGTTCATGTGAGAAATAGTCCCTGAACTTCTACGTTTCTTTTCGTAGTGTTTTATTCTTCACTCTAATTAGAGGATGAACATGGCTGTGACTGCTGTCCTACTTTTTCTAAAAATAGGTCACCATTTTTATTATTATTATTAATTGTTAAGCTACAATTCTTGTTGAGAAAGCAGAATGCTACAAGCCCAGGGGCTCCAACAGGGAAAATAGCTCAGTGAGGAAGGGAAACAAGGAAATAAGAAAAGTAATTAATAATTAAAATAAAAGATTTCAAGAACAGTAACAACAGTAGAATAAATATTTTATATATAAATTATAAAAACTAACAAAATAAGAGGAAGAGAAATGAGATAGAATTGTGTGCTCGAGTGTACCCTCAAGCAAGAGAACTCTACCCCAAGACAGTAGAAGATCATGGTACAAAGGCTATGGCACTACACAAGACTAGAGAACAATGGTTTGATTTTGGAGTGTATTCTCCCAGAAGAGCTACTTACCGTAGCTAAAGTCTCTTTCTACCATTTCCAAGAGAAAAGTAGCCACTGAACAATTACAGTGCAGTAGTTAATCCATTGAGAGAACAATTGTCAGGTAATCTCAGTGTTGACAGGTGTATGAGTACCGAGAAGAATATGCAAAGTATAGTCCAGACTAAGCTGTGTATGTGTAGGCAAGGGTAAAATGAACCGTAACCAAAGAGAAGGATCGACGATATTATTGTAAATAGACAGTTGTCAAGCATTATTCTAATGTTGTTGTGACAGCAATTCAACCTAAGTATTCTCTTTGTCTTATCAATCGAGTAATCAGGTAGTCAGTCTATTACATAAGCATGTTTTTAAACCATTTCCATTATAAGAGGGATTTGAACCTTGACTTCTTTTGTATCCTTGTTGATGGCATTTCATAAGTATAGTAATTAATTTTATATACGAAATATTGACAAACAAAATTGTGAAAATTTCCACTGTGATATAAAATTGAATCATTCAAATCGAAATGCTTAAAGAAACTGAAAGAAAATAAAAATTTTTATATCTCGTATTCGATGGTGCTTGAGCATGTGTGGGGGTATTCTGAAGACATTTTGTGATCCATGTATATTTTTTTTTTTTGTGAAGGCTTTTATTAATTTTGTGGAATTTTTTTTTATTTCAATAGTATAGTACTCTCTCTCTCTCTCTCTCTCTCTCTCTCTCTCTCTCTCTCCTCTCCTCTCTCCTCTCTCTCTCTCTCTCTCTCTCTCTCTCTCTCTCAAGAAAATAAAGAAACATTTCTGGTTCCCCAGCTCCGAAAAATAATTCAAACAGCGGAAAGAATTCTCGAGAAAGTCAACATTGTGAATAAGTAATTTACCAAAGAACATACATGCACACATGCACACATATATATGCTAGCTTGCACACGCACACACATAGGGATATTTGTGCTCTAAGAGGCACTTGAAATTCAGTGGTTGTCTTTAGATGGGAAAGAAGACAAATAAATGTGTCATTAAAGTTAACTGCAATTTTCTCGACTGGGAAATTACTTTTTAGTTTACTCTGATTTGGATGAAAATATGATATGAAGAAAAACTATTTTTAGAAAACTGTGTTAGAATGGAAGTGTAATATTAAAGATTGGGAATAGAAGGATAATATCTTGAAAAAAAGGGATTATTTTGGGGATCCAATAAAGATTGGAGCTAGGAAATTTTTATTTTGAAAAGTAGAAATTATTAGATATAACGTATTGAAAATGTATTTAGAATAGCGCGGAGAAGATGAACAACAGCCTAGGAAAATTAGTAATATATGGTCAAAATGAAAAACCACCAAAGAAAATTACTTTGGAAAGTTGTGATAGCATGAAGATATGATTTGAAAAAGAAATTCTGAAAACAATGAAAAGAATGAAATTGTCATTATAGAGACTAGTTTTAAAGACCGAAAACTAGGATAAGTTCGAAAAATATGGCGTGAAACACGGTGCTTAGAATGAAAATATCAGTGGGATTGATAGTAAGGTGAAAATTTTTTATTATTTTGAATAAAATTGAATGGGAAACTTAGAAAAGAATGAAAGTACAGTCTCAAAGCAAATGTTAGAAAAGCGTACAGTGAAAGTATCCTATGAAAAATAATGATTTAAAGAGTTTTAAGTAGAAAAGAAAAGTTAAAAAGGTTATGATCGAGAAGCTATCTCCTAAAATTGTCTGTGAAAGTTGTGAGTAGAATTATCAATGACAGTAATTACCGGGAAAATAAGAGAAAAATTATTAAGAGAAAGAAAAGTCCTCTTATAAAAATGGGGACAGTTGGTTGACTTGAATCTTTGGGAAGTGGAAATTAGGTTCGAATGTTGTTAATAGAAAGAAAATATCACATAGAAATCGCATAAAATGCAGTATGAAAAGTGGAATTAATACTGGAAAACATAGGAAAAGAATGGTAGTCACTTGAAAAATTCGCTTTAGATTCTATAGATAATATGAAAACTTGACCTTAACAAGAGTAATCAAAGGTTTCTGACTTTTACCAAAGGTTAATAGAGTCGTCAATGGTAAGATCTACCTGTGGTTGAAATTTCGTCAAAATCCGTCAATTTGTTATGACGGTATCTTAAAAATGGCGAAAAATGCAAATCCGGATACAGATCATCTCCAAAATTTAATGGGGTCGTCCATGACCTAAGATCTATCTGTGGTGAAAATTTCGTCCAAAATCCGTCTAGTAGTTTTCACGTAATCCTGTCCTCAGACACAGACACGAATAAATAAACCGACTTGATTGCATAACCTCCTCGGCGGAGGTAATAAATTATGACCAAAATAAAAACCTCGAAAAATCTTCAAAGAAAACTGTTCTGAAGGCAAAATTCAAGACTTTTTTTTTTCTGTATAATACATATCTTATTAGAGATTGTATGAGTGTGGGATGTTTGTCTTAGTATTTTTCAACAGGATCAATAATTAGGATTTTATTACTGATCATTTAAGCATTATTTTCTACGTTCTTTTTAGGTCGGGGTTGGGGGGGGGGGGGGTTGGCGTTTAATCACAAGGTTGACTCGTGTTTTTAATATTTAACCTTTTTTCGGTTGTATTCATTCCAAGAAAATGTCATCTTAACAATTTGATATCCTTCAGATTGGTATAATATTATTATTATTATTATTATTATTATTATTATTATTATTATTATTATTTCTTTACTATGATACTGGAATTGAGAGCTCACAAAGTTGATTTGAAATAATATCAATAGTAAAAGATCATGTTCTTAGTTTGTAATTGAAAACACAACGTTGTTATTATTATTATTATTATTATTATTGTTGTTATTGTTGTTGTTAGTAGTACTAGTAGTGGTGGTAATAGTATATTCTACAAAGCATTCTTTCTGACGCTTTTGTTATTCCTTTTAGCAAAACCGAGTTTCTTCCCCCCAAGGTCCTTCTCTGCTGATTTATTCCTCTATTTGTCCTTGGTACAAAGTGTTTCTTAACCGGCGTTGTGACTTATATTTCTTTTCCAAATATTATTCTTCCAGACGTTCCACAACTTAGCCCCACCTTCTCTCTCTCTCTCTCTCTCTCTCTCTCTCTCTCTCTCTCTCTCTCTCTCTCTCTCTCTCTCTGCTGTTCCACCCCGGGGATGCTGCTATCCTTATCAACACCCCCAGTTTCAAACCCCCTTATTTCCCTTGACCCCCCCCCCCGGTTCATCTTTCCATTTATGTCTTAACCCTAAAACTTAAATACTCCTTTTCGGGGTCTGAACCCCTAATACCCCCTCCCTTTTTACGCTTCCCTCCTTCCCTCTAATAGCCTTATGCTTGGTTGCCAATTTGATCTTCATCATCCCGTAACTGCCTATTAGGGGCGAGTGCCCCCTCCTTTTCGCTCCCCACCGTTATCCCTACGTTAAGGGGTCGGTTGCCTGAGGCGTCCTCTCCGATGCCTTCGATCAAAGGCATCCTCTTCCACCAAACCTCTTCTCTCCATATCATCCTTCACCTTATTTCGCCATCTTGTTCTCTGCCTCCATCTTGATCTTTATAAATAAAACAAGGCTTCTTCTTCCCACCGTTATCCCTACATTAAAGGGTCGGTTGCCTGATGCGCCCTCTCCAGTGCCTCCTACCAAAGGCATTCTCTTCTACCAAACTTTTCTCCATATCATCCTTCACCTTATCTCGCCATCTAATTTTCTGCCTCCCTCTTGATCTTCTCTCTCTTCCCTCCCTCTGAGGGCGTAACTTCCTTCTCAGGGCACAACTCCTCCACCTTTCTCTCCATCCTGAATACAAAGCCAAACTTCCTTAAGACTCAAGCTCCTTTTGGGTACTAACACCCCTAACTCTGGGGCTCATCCCCCCCCCCCCAGAAAAAAAGTTAAAACATATTGCGGGAAGCAGATGGTCCTTCCGGAGAACGTTTTACAACAAAAGCACATGATAAATAAACTTTCTCCAGAGGCATAAACGACGTGGAAGAAGAATGCATGTTCTCTCTCTCTCTCTCTCTCTCTCTCTCTCTCTCTCTCTCTCTCTCTCTCTCTCTCGTGGGGTGCAATGTTGTTATTTTGGTACGATTGGGAATTTCCTCCTCGTTACTTAGGCTCAAAGTAGTGGCGTTCTTTTCTACTGTTTTGTTGCTGGTGAAATGGATTGCTTCTCTCTCTCTCTCTCTCTCTCTCTCTCTCTCTCTCTCTCTCTCTCTCTCTCTCTCTCTCTCTCTCTCCCTTACTGTTACGAAAACTGAATACTTTCCCTCCATTGATCAAAATATGTTAGGTAAATCTCTCTCTCTCTCTCTCTCTCTCTCTCTCTCTCTCTCTCTCTCTCTCTCTCTCTCTCTCTCTCTCCCTTACTGTTACGAAAACTGAATACTTTCCCTCCATTGATCAAAATATGTTTAGGTAAATCTCTCTCTCTCTCTCTCTCTCTCTCTCTCTCTCTCTCTCCTCTCTCTCTCTCTCTCCCTTACTGTTACGAAAACTGAATACTTTCCCTCCATTGATCAAAATATGTTTAGGTAAATCTCTCTCTCTCTCTCTCTCTCCTCTCTCTCTCTCTCTCTCTCTCTCTGCAGGCAATTAAGGACCCACATTCCTGTCACGGGCTGAGCTAGGGAAACCAAATGAGCTGGTTTTAAAAACTTGAGTAGGTCTTTATTCTACAAAGCAGCGAATTACGATCTTAAAAATTAGTTGATTGTTGAGGGTCGCAGCTTAGTTAAAGAAAAATAGAAGAAAATCAAATCAAGTGTCCACTATAAAAAAAAAAACCTTCCCTGCTTAGCGATCTCCTGGGCTGGAGTTCGTGACTCGCTCAATCTCTGTAGTTTCGTGTAGCGTCTGCAGCCTCACCATCCTTGTGAGAGGCACCATTCAGCTTCAGCGATGTTTGTTGAAAATAGTCTGGATAACCTGAAAACCATCATTCGTCGCTCTATAGTAAGTCTCACCTCCCGCCTACGATCTAGTGAAAATCCCCTAATTCAAAATGTGCTTGTAAGTGCAGCGAGAATAAAATCCAAAATGTGGAAAACCTGGAATACGGAAGCGTCAGTACAATGAATTGTATTCACTAATATTGATAGTGTGGCTATGCCAAATCCTCATCACTAATAACTTTGGTATGATTCCCAGTATTGTTATGATAACGTGTTTTATTATGTTACATCTTTGTTGTCTGGATGTCCTGTATTTCCTTCACACCCCCTGCTCAGTGACTAGATTTTTTTTCCTCCCAGTGTTCCTTCATTTTCAAGCAATTTCTGTTCCAACATATCATTGTCATCTCCATTTTGTTTTCTCTTTTTTTTTCTCTCTCTCCCGCTTTTTTGTTTGCTAATATGTATGGTATCATCATTGCTAAGCATTAATTCTAATGTGACTTTGTTACCCAAACCTTAGATCTCTGTGGTCAACCTGCTAATTGATGTTTATAATATATCACTGATTTATTGCATTTCTCATTTTTTTTTTTTTTTTTTTTTTTTTTTTTTTTTTTTTTTTTTTTTTTTTTTTTTTTTTGTACCGATGTCAAAAGTGTAAGATCACTGTACCCTTATTGTAACTCTGTATATGGCTTCTGCTGAAATAAAGATTATTATTATTATTATAAGAAGGGTGTTTTAAGGGAGCATATAGATATAGTCATATAGATATAGATATAGCATATAGTCTTCAGCAGCCATTGACTGATTCTCCCTGGTCCTAGCTAGAGGGGGCTTAGCCACTGATCATATGTGATATTGTCTTAGGGAAATGTCACTGTCCCTAGTGTCTGTTATTCATGGCTGATGTGGCAACGTCCCTGACTGGTGAACGCCAGACTGGCGTTCGACTCGCTCAGACTTGTTAGTTTGTTTGGTCGCTGCAATCTCACCATCCTTGTGAGCTAAAGATGGGGATTTGGGAGAGCCTATAGGTCTATCTGCTGAGTCATCAGCAGCCATTGCTTAGCCCTCCTGGGTCCTAGTTTGGGTGGAGAGGGGGCTTGGGCCCTGATCATATTTATATATGGTCAGTCTTTAGGGCATTACTATTATTATTATTATTATTATTATTATTATTTGCTAAGCTACAACCCTAGTCGAAAAAGCAGAATGCTATAAGCCCAGTGGCTCCAACAGGGAAAATAGCCCAGTGAGGAAAGGAAACAAGGAAAAAATTAATATTTTAAGAATAATATTCATGAGCGACCTTTAAAACCTTTTAAAACAAAATGATTTCGACAAGGTTTTCCTCATCTCACGGAGATGAAAATTTTTGAAAAAGATATTGAAGAAATTCTCTTTCCTCAAGTCTTTGAATTGCAATCCAGGCTCCTTCTTAAAAGGGTTCACAGTATCTTTATGGAAAGTTTAGTCATTAAGTTGGATCAGTAATTTGGACCGGAATTTTAAATCGAAGTCAGGTCAGAGTTTCCGGGTGGTTTCATAATTCATCATCGGATTTCTTTATGGATTTTATCACAATTTCTGCTTCTATTATAATCTCTTTCACCTTA
The DNA here is from genome assembly GCF_036898095.1 of Palaemon carinicauda. NCBI lineage: Eukaryota > Metazoa > Arthropoda > Malacostraca > Decapoda > Palaemonidae > Palaemon > Palaemon carinicauda. The sequence continues at coordinate 8,725,206 of NC_090755.1, forward strand.
CCGCTATGGTATAGTATTTTTTTTTCTTTGAGTAAGCAAGGCTCTCATCTTTAAGCTTAGCTCTTTCTTTTTATCCATGATAGTAGTAGTAGTAGTTGTAGTAGTAATAGTAGTATTAGTAGTAGTAGTAGTAGTAGTAGTAGAAATTATGTTAAAAATAATGATAATGATGATGGTGGTAATGGTAATGATAATGAGATTTTGGGACCAGGACGAATTGTGATGAAGCTCTCCTATGTATTATGTAAAAGGAAGAGGACTGCTTCCTCTAACCTTCAGCTATTAAGCATGAATGAATTAGAAGTAATGAATTTTATGTCATGGATATGGCGAATATTTCCTGTATTTCTTTTGAAATAAGTGTCAACGATAATAAAGGCCCTAAAGTAATTTTTTTTTCTGCAGGAAACCCCCCCCCCCCCCTTTTTTTTTTTTTTTTTTTTTTTTTTGAGCAACATTGTACTATTTGAGTTGTTGGTGACGTGTCCTGTGTAACATGTGTATTAGTAAGTGCCACATGGGGCAATTGCAGGTATGGTGTTGACTGCGGAGGTAGAAATTGTCGCTATAAAGGTGTGTATGTGAGATTGAGAAATGACATACAATACCTGGAAGAGGAAAATGTTTACTTATAAAGGAATAGGAATTCTTGAATGGAAAAGTTTACGAACGTAGGAAAAGGATAGAGGTAGTTGAAGAGAAACATAGAGATAAATATATTTGAAAAAAAGGAAGTTTTCATACAGATACATACTAACAACAACAATACAAAGGTCTCAGACATGCCTATTCACGTCTGGGGTTTGCCCAGTTTTCATCAGTACGTTGCCCAGTGCGGATTGGTGATAGTGGGAGACTTTTGTCTGATCGCTCACAGCAAACCAACCTAGTATGGGGGCCCCCTGTCTAGTACATCTTTGCTGATCATGGCGGTACACAAATCCTCCAACATTAAGGTATCCCCACTCAGAATGGATAGTTTAATTGTATAACGAAAAAATAAGATATGAAGGAAAATAGAAGAAAGAAAAAAAAAGAGTTAGATAGATACCAAGGCCATAAGAAGTGGAATGCTTAATAGGTCACAGAAAGAGCCACGCAGGTAAAAAGGAGCGGCCAGGAACTTGTTAATCCAACAGCCCTTCGCATACGCAGAGACTACTTCCACTCCACCAGACGTAAACAAGACCTCGCCACTCACCCCAACTGTTTGTAAACACATCTGCCTTCGACACCTACAGACACGAGTCCCGTAATTTTAAGCTTGAACCCCCCTCCCCCTCTCCCTTCCCCCTTCCTTCGAAACTTTCCCTTTTCCCCCCTATTTCCCCTCATTTTGGCCTATCTTGTTATTGGGAGTTAGGAAGAGCCCCTCTTCTCTCTACTATCTCATCTCACCTACCAACACATCTTAATGTTCTCCAGCTGCTTG